>NC_046163.1:67283564-67398564 GCF_011064425.1 Rattus rattus
GCTTCCTTTGACCAACATCACCCAACCACCCTGCTGTGTCCCACAAGCTCCTGGGAACCCAATGTGACTCTACTGTTATGAATTTAGATTTTTTAAAATAGTCTAGTATGGATTAGATGGTATATTTTTGTGTTTGGCTTATTTCTGTTGGTATATTCTGCAGTTTAGTCCATTTTGTTGTATGTGTTTGAAGTTCCCATTTTTATAAGTGTTGAATTGCTTATACTTCATAGCTCTTGGGTAATTGCTAATTGATAAATATCCCTTAGGGATGAAATGTATCAATAGTCAACTAAAATGAAAGTCCCTCTAAATTGATCAATAAACAAAAATATTTCTGATCTTTGTAACAGAAAAATCTCTGCCGGCCTAGCAGTCAAAAATATGACTTAGAGATACCACAGTCAGGGAGTAATGGCGTCTCACTGAGGTTCCCAACCTATGGGAATTCATGAACCGAGGCTTTCAAAGGAAGTTTGGACCCTGGAGGGAGGTGGCTGCCCTAGACCAGTTATTTTTTTATCCAGAAAACCTTTTATATTTCCCACAAAGAAACTCAAATGAATTTATTAGAGATGTACCCTGGATGTGGGGGACCTCAATGTGCTTCAAAGGCTCCTGACCCTCTCAGCTGATTCCTACAATTCTGCTCTATACTCTACCAATGGAAGTGAGGGTCTATTGAGAACAGGTTAGAGAGTGTTTCAAAGCTCCAGGCAACTGGAAACACGTGATGGCTTGTCCCCCCTTCTAAGTATCTCATAAGTCCAGTGCCCTACCTACACTGGGCAGCTGCATCCCCATCTTTGTCTCTGATAAAAATCCATGGCAGAATTTAGAGTCATCTGTTGAAAGATTCAGAAATTGGTGATGTCTACGGTGTCCAATTTAGGCTGAATGCTTGACCTGTGCACAGTGTTTGGGGATCTAGAATAATTTGAAATTATGAGATGAATACAGTTGTGGCTCCTACGACAGTGGAATTTTAGACACAATCTCTGTGTGTTTGCTTAGTCGTTTTTTGAAGGAGAGCCTTACTATTTTATACTGGCTTTCCTGAAGCTTATTATATAGCCGAGGGGCCTTAAAGCTGTGATTCCCCCTGCCTCTCCCTCCCAGTTTCTGGAATTTTCACAGAATGCAACCATGTAGCGCTTGTATGTATATGTATAACTCCAGGCACGAGACAGCAACCATTAACAAGACAGGTGCTGTTTCCTTTGTACTGATTTACAGCAAGGGCTGCTAGTGGCATGCTTCCTTTCCTACAAGGTGAGCAGTGAACTTTTGTGTTCTTTTCTCAGAACTCTGCCCTGTCTCTAGACCTGGTGTGTGTGTGTGTGTGTGTGTGTGTGTGTGTGTGTGTGCCCCACAGAGGTCGGGGTGCCTTGACAATTCCATACTCTGCCACACTGGCCTACTGTGTGGATCTTGTTTTGCTAAGAAGAGCGCATCTGCATGAAGCAATACGATTGCAGATACTTTCTGATAGGGAGCTTTAGCATGGAGAACAAACTGGGTAAAATATAATTCATGGTCCTGGGGTTCGGAGACTCTGATCATCCCCCGCCGCGCTAGTCAGTTGCTGAGATAAAATACCTGACAGAATCAAGTTTGGGAAGGAAGGGAGAGTCTATGTTGGCCACAGAGTGAGGGTACAGTCTATCACGACCAGGAAGGCACCATAGTGTGGCTCTATTTGCAGCAGCAGAGGCACGAGGCAGCACTCAGATCATGTCTGTGGTCAGCAAGTAGATTGCTGTATCTGATGCTGCACTATCTTTCCCCTTTTAACTCCATGCGGGAACCCAGACCATGGGAGGACACTACCCACGCTCATAGAGTGTCATCCGACCTCAGTTAAATCACTATGGAAACATTTTAAAAGACTCGCCCAGACTTATCTTTTAGGAGAAACTAAATCCTGTCTAGACAACAATCATAGATTAACCATCATACCTGTGAAAGTGATAACACACAGCTCTGAAAGGGTTTTTGTATTCTTCTGTTTCTGAGGCAGCACATGCCAAGTTTCAACATGCCGTGTCAATGTCCCAAAGGATGTTCTATGAGGGTAGAGGAGTCGGAATTGGGCCCCTGATGGTTGCAGAGGGATTCCCTCCAGCAGGCTGGGGAGAGATGCCTAAGATTCAAAGGTACACAACCCAGGAAGTTCCTGAAAGTTACAAGATTCACAAGCCCCCCCCACCCCCCCCAGGTTATAGAAGCAGTAAGGACCTCCGGAGAGAGAAGACTCTCTGGGCAGCGGATCTGCCTGCAAATTGTGCAGAGAGCTATGGAGAGGAAACTCTTGTGAGTCATCTGCATTGGGGTGGCTCACTGACACAGGTGCCTTAGAGCCACCATGTTGTTAGAAGAAACTGCTGCTCACGTGTATACAGCCCCAGTAAACTCTGGTCCGAAGAACGGCGTTTGGATGGAATCATTTCTTGGGTCTACTGTCATTGCTTCTTCACGGATCTATGGGTGGCTTTAACTTCTCCCCAGGAAAAATGACAGTCAGCGCTCTTTATCACGGTGCATTGTGACACCCACTTTCTAGGTAGCAGGTACTTTCCATACTTATTATCTCTGGTATCAGTTTAACTCTGCACCTCCCAGCTAGTGTCTTCTCCCAGCATTTGCTTGGTTCCCCATTAGATGCTGAGTCACACAAAGCCTTCAGGGGCCTGCACTTCCCACTGTTGGCCAGGGCCCACCAGAAGGAAGATCCCAGAAGCAGAGAAAACAAACCTACAGGCGGCATCAGGAGGGAGTGGGGTGGAAACGCTATGGGGGTGGAGAAGCTGTCTGCAATAGGCAGAGCTTTGAAGAACTCTGTGACTGGGGAGAATTCTCAGAGATTTGCTGTACAGCGTGATGTAAAAGCCCTGCCTCGGCCTCTCACAAAAGGTCCCAGCAGCAAAGACCTGACTGTTTTCAGTTCCTGCTGGATAGCACGGCCGGGCTCCTGGTACTGCGGAAAATAACCCGCGGAGTATGACAAGTCTTAAAGACACAGATGCCTCTGGCAGCAGTAAACATAAACAGATTAAAGGCGAGTGAAGGGGGCAGTGGTTAGCTCATTTCCCAGACTCACGTTCAGGCTAAACATAGTTAGCAAAAGAGAATTTGTCTGGAAATCTGGGTGTCTGAGAACGCACCAACAATAAAACTGCTGAGGGCCACCGAAATGCAGCAAATGAGTAATTATTTGTGAATACATTCAATTAAGGAAAAGCTGTAACACTGGGAGAGAGTATAGTAGTTCACTCGGAATGTCTATTCGGTGTAATTTTGAATGAGTTTGGATTAAGTAATAATCATGCATTCAAACATGGGATAAGTAGACACAATCCATTTCCTTTCTCTTTGACGTGGTATTTTAAGAGTATGGTACTCTAACACATCACACCAATGATATTACTGATACTATAGCTTTAACATTGTTCACAGAGCCCAAACAAGGGGCTTCCCTTGAGTGGGGGACTGTGCTATGGCTGTCTTTCAGTTCTTAAGAAATTCCATGTTGTAAAGAGAGTCCAGGAGAGACATTTCTATTTATTAATTTTTAATTCTCTTCAGGAAAAGATTTGCCCATATTTTCCCCATAATGAATGTCTTATTAGTAAAGAGTGAAAAAAAAGTCGTCAGAAAGGGAATTTTATGTCTATTTCCCTATCTCAAACACACTACACACTTGGCCCGAAACTATACCTACTTCAGCAGTCATGAAGACCAGCTATTCTTCCAGAGGACCTGCATTTGATTCCTGTCACCCACAGGGTGACAGACCTCCAGTCAAGACAAACTCCAGTCCAAGGAAATTTGATGCCCACTTCTGGTCTCTGTGTGCACCAGGCATGTATGCATGTAGGCAGAACATCCAAACTCATAACATAAAATAACTTAAAATGAATATGTTCTTTGTAAAAACTGTATCTCCTTCAGGGTTGCTATAGTTACCACCAACAATGGTTACTCAGGAAAAATACCATGATGGCATAGCCTACATTCAGAGAAGCTGAGTCCCCATCCCTGAGGAGTACCCCAAAGTTCCCAACTGTACACAGTATCCCCTGGCACAGAGCGTTTGAAAGTTCCTAGCACTCTGTTTCCAGGGGATCATACCATAGCTACTCCTAGTATGTGGTTGGACTGTAATTCAAACATAAACATGGGAAGCAGACAGAGTGCAGACGAGCCTGAAGTAGCAGATCTCACTGTGAAGAGGGAGGCCTGTAGACTGTACGGGAGCCTTGGAGATCCTCTATAGTATCAGCCATGGAGAGTGCCAAAATGGACCTCAGCATAGAACCACGGGGAGACCTTTCTAACCCGAGCTGCTGATGTCACCCCACATGCGGGCTTGTGATGTTAAAAGGTCTACATTTCAGATAAATTAATGAAATAGCTATGCACGATTAATGAGGCATTAAAGGAGAGAAGTAAAGTTATTACCTCACTAGCAGTTAAATGGCGGGCTAAGCCCTAGCCCAGACATTCCTCAATCTTTATGTGTGTGTGTGTGTGTGTGTGTGTGTGTGTGTGTGTGTGTGTGTGTGTGTGTGTGTGTATCCATTCTAACTTATGACAAGTGCCACCATCAGTGAATTATTTGACTTGTCTAAGAGACGGTTCCCTTATAAGTAAGATGAAATTAATACAACCTACCTCCTTGCATTCTTGGGATGGTTAATTGTCGGTATTTATAAAACCCTTGGTGTTGCCTAATACAAGGGCGCCTAATAAGATATATGGATCCCAGGCAGATGTAAAGAAGCACACCCCAGGCTCCCCAGGCACTTCCTGGATATCAGCCAACAGAGTGAGATCGTAAAGCCAGAAACCTTGTCTGAGAAATGCTTTAAAATGAGTTTGCAAAACTTTGAAAAGAGTAAATTTGAATCTTGGGAATTCACTTTCTACTACATGTGTCTTGGACAATGAGCATTAACATTGTAGAATATAATTTAAATTTGGATTATCGATTAAATTATTAGAAAAATAACAATTAAAATACATTTTTTACAAAGTTGTCAGCTAGACCAGTCTCTGCTAGAAACACAGATTTAAAATTCAAGCTGCTTTTGCCAAAATAACTACTATATTCAATACGATATAAATGTATACTGAATTTTAATTTAATTACTATATTCACTATCAGACTAACCATTACACTGTGATATGTGTATTTTGGGTAAATAGAATTTTAATAAGTAAACTTGAATAGCTTCCACCTTTGCTCCGTTGGTATTAAAATTTCTGGTCTGTCTTGTTCTAGCTTCTGTTGATTCTCAGTCCATTGATCAATTGGGTCCAACAGGGCTTTCATTCTTTCCTGACCGTGGACTTCTAATCTGTCCGTGATACATTGTAGTTAGAATTGCCTTGGAGACACATAAATAGCTACTTCATGGGAAACCAGAGGAACAAATACTCCACTTGGCAGCAGGCCAGCATGCTGTTTGAAAGCTCTGCTATAGGAAAGTAACAAGCGTCAAAGAGTTCCCAATCTCCACGGAGTGAAATACTCCTCAGCACGGAATGCAGCCCTCACTGCCTGCTTCCCGACATACTAATGGCCAGGGTACCCTGGCTTCCCTTCCCCCTGCTGCTGGGGAATGAGGTTGATGGTGAAAGTAACTGAGACCGTCTGGTCTGAAATCGACTGAGCGTCATCCAGTGAGCTGGTAACAGAAGCCAGGATTGCTTGTTACCTCTGGCTGCTATAGCCACTCTCCCTTGGTCCTGTCTGTTTCCACTTACTATCATGGCCGATGGTTACCCACTGCTTGAGAGAAATTACACTTTGGCTTTGAGGGCCTAACAGTAGCAGAAAGTTGTAACATAGGTTACTCCTCCCTAGGGCTATAATCACGAGCTGGGGAAGTTGTCACCGTGCATCTGGTGGTGACAGGATGAACCTGGAACCAAGACGAGGTCACACACTAGGAAACTACTTTCCTAAGCAATATCCGGTGTGAGAAATTCCAGCAAAGACTGTCTCTAGGATCACTTCTTAGATTAAGGGAAACAATGTTTTCCTAAGGGCCCATAGTTCAATTTAGTTTAATGTACATTGTTCAAATGTTAGCATTTCAGGCATAACATATATATCCAGATTTAGGAAGTGATTAGTTGTTGCCTGAGGGGTCTGGATGGTGGTTTATTGTATATAAAGACATTGAACTTTTTCTAACCTGAGTCCTATGTCCTCGAATTGTGTTTATGTGTGTGTGTGTGTGTGTGTGTGTGTATCTTAAATAGAATATAGATACATGTATTACTCTGATTTATATATTATATATTTTATTATATACTAGATTATAGCCTTTTCCAGACCATGAGGGTTCAGAAATAGTCACCAGTCAAAACATTAATTACTAAGACATCAGTTTCCTTGAGTCATGATAGGTAAGTCTTGTGCAAGCATAAAATAAAGAGTTTAGATAGATGTCCCACAGACAAAAAGGGTCACATAAATGACCTTTTAAATTATGGAATTGGCTCATTCATATTTTTTGTAGCAGCCCAAGTATCTGTGTATTCTGGCCTCTGATACATTAGAATCCAGGAAGGATTTCACTATTTCCCTGTAACTGCAGCCAAGGTGTATCTGGGGGGAGGGGGTATGGGTTGGGATGAGGTCACAGAGAAATGCAGAAGCAAAGGCGCGTACTCCTTGATACTCCTGGCATCTGTTCTGGCTCCAGTAGGACCTGGCTACTGTGGATATCAGTGTGATTGACAGGGGAGAGCCAGAACTGGAGAGAGAGACAGACAGATGGCCTCAGAGTTCAACACTGAGATAAATAAATCCTTTCTCCCCAACCATATTGCTTTTAGTCATGGCATTTTGTCACAGGAATATAAACACTAATTAAGGCTCTTTCTGACATAGGGCAGGATAAAACAAACAGTCATGAAAGTTTGTCAGTGTTGGGGTGGTCCTTGAACCCTGGAATCCATATGGTAGCAGCCCAAGCTACCATAGCATAGATGACATAGCAGGCTGTCCCCCGGCCCTCATACATGCTCACTGGTACAATATGCATACCCATGCACAAAATTAACTTAAAAATACATAAAAAGTAAGCACTTTTCAAAGTGACAGTAAGTTACTATACACGTTCTCTTCGCACCTTAACTTTGGAAAAATGTATATTGTAATGTTTTATTGTTTTTCACATATACTTATAATATATATACATATATAGTGACATTTCTAATGTATGCCATGCAATGATTCAATACCTCGTTAGCAGAGCATTGCCCTTCCTAACGATGACCCTATAATTATCAGCACATATAAAGCACATGTTTACCATGACAATTAACATCAAAATCTATACTCACTTCTCTTTCTAGATTTGCAATATTTAGAAAGTCGGTGTTTGAAAAACTGAAATCTTATTTCATTATGGCTTTTTTATTATAAATTACTGAGAATGCCAATTACTTATAATCGAGGTTAATAAAAATGTAGTGGGAATTCTCATTTGAACCTTGCCGGAAATTTGGTTGAGTCTGGGCATCTTGCTGGACAGAAGCAAGGCTGGACTCAAGGCAGGGAAACAAAGTGCTAGGTCCAGAAAGGGGCAGTGGGTGCCAGTCTGCCATGGCGGCGACCCTTTCAAACACACAGGAGCCCAGGGTAGACTCTTATCTGTATCTGAGGCAAAGGACCACAAGCAAAAGTCAATGTCCTGGTATGGGGACATACGCAGAGCTGCCACCACTTACAGCCATTTTATCACCAATGGCGGTATGTGAAGATATACTAATACCAGAGATGGCTTCTCACCAAGGGTCAGGGACTGCAACAGAAGACTGGAGAAGGCACTAACTGGTACGGCCAATCCCACCGGGAAACTTACCGATGGGCACTCAGGGACATTTCTACAACCTCTTGCAGACACCTGGGTGAAGACCATCTGCCAGAAATGAGGAAGATCCCAGAAACTTTATGTTCTTGCTAATGATGTGACTCCCCCCGTCCCAGGAGCCTCCTCACCACTGGGAAAGCTGGGACGTAATTTACACATTTTCCCATCTTCCATTTCTGCAGCTGTGATAAGACATCCTGACAAAAAGCAGCTCAGGGGAGAAAGGAATTTATTTGGCTGACAATTCCTGGGCGTGTCATTGAAGGGGACATGAAGGCAGGGACATGGGGGAGTCAATCACATCACATCCAAGAGCAGAGAAAGAATAAATGTATGCTCTGAACCCTGCCTGGGGAATGGCGCTAGGTCCCGTATTGATTGACAGGCAGATAACCTTCCATAGACACTCTCCCAGGCTAATGTGGCTGCCCCTCACTGACTCCTCTCGGGTGAGCCAAGGTTGGGGCAAGCTGTCCCCAAACTAAGCATTGCACACATCGGGAACGTTTTGTACTTGAAAGTTTTTTTTCATTGTCTTTTCAATTACCCGTTCCTTTGAGACAGTCTCACGGGAATGAGGAGGCTGCAAGGGTAAGGTGATATTGACGAGTCTTTTGAAAATGCATTTTACTTCTGAAGGGACTTTACGAGTCAGCTCCTCTAGGTGAAAAAGAAAAATGAGCTGTGCCAATAGATACCCACGTGATGATGCTGTCTTCAGTCATTCTCCGGGATGTGGTGATAATTGGCACCTCTTCTCGCTCCCTTTGATTGGCCAGAGAAAGAAGCATGGCTTCTATGCCTACTTAATTGGGCATGGCACAATCATACAAGCTTATCTAAGATGATTGCCTCTAATCTCGTTTAAGAGATATTAGGGGGGCGTGTGTACCTCAAAAGCAGCAGAAGACAGCCTGGTTTGTTTGACCTACATTCACAGGCAGCACCGGGCTATTTCAGAAGTTTCCTTATCTCTGGGTTACTTCCGTTGTATTTAGGGTTTGTTTGTTTTGTTTTGTTTTTTAATTTCTTATTTGGTAGTTTAGCCTATGGGTACACACACACACACACACACACACACACAAAGAGTAACAAGGAGAATTGGAGATATGTGGAGAAATGATTCTTAGCAGCCTAAGGAAAACCTCATAAGGGATTGCAGAGACTCCACAAGAGTGGATGTAAAGAACGATTAGATTGGGAGAGATAGCTCAGTAGGTAAAGACACTTGCCACCAAGATTGTCAACCTGACTGAGATCTCTAGGACACACACACACGCACGCACACGCACACGCACACACACAAAATGAAAATGTTTTTTTAAGTCGTGTGCTCCCTTTTGTGTGGGACATCCCTTTCAGGAGGAGGAGATATGATTTCTACTTTTATCTCTGCACCCCACCGCAGTGGGTGACCTCTGCCTGTGGCACAATGATTCTTTCATTGAAGCCATAATTAACATTTCATGACAACTTGTACACAGAATGAAAATCAAAGAACCACAGCCCCGGGGTGTCTCAGACACCTTGGAGTAAAGTTTTCAATTTTTATCACTATTTCCCCCTCAGGACATAACCAAGTATTCCCTTTGATGCCAGCTCACTTCTGGTTACAGGGTGTCAGGCACGGATCTATCTGGCGTTAGAATCAGGGCGCCATCGAAGTACGAGTGGGTGAGTTTAAGGTTGTCTAAGAATGAGGGCGCAGATAACCAATGAAAGTATGATCTGCTGGAGAATCTTCGTTCCGCCTTTCCTTCCGGTCACGTGACTGTGGGTATGGAGGGGTCAGACAACCTTGACAGAGGTCTCCCCACTTGTGAAGCTGCATCGCTTACGTGCACATGTGTGTTTCTGAGTGTGTTTCTGTGTACCCCACAGACACAGGCACCCCAGGAAGTAAGACCCGCCCATAGCCATAGTTACAGGTGGTTGCGAACTTCCTGATGCAGTGCTGGGAACCAGCCCCCGATCCTCAGAAAGAGCTTTTCCACTCAGTCATCTCTCCAGCCCCTGTCCCCACTTTTAAATGAATGCACCCTCACTTTTAAGGGGCCTATATAACTATATATGCTTTGCAATGATGAAATCTCTCACGGTGATGCCAGCACCAACCCAGTACCACGGCAGTGCCCTCCGTAAAATCCAGTTAGCCACTTGAATTCAGGTTTACTAGATTCAGATCTTTCCACGTCATTCCCCAAACACTAGAAGCATGCCCAACCAGAGAAGAACATGTCTTCTGAGAACGGATTTGGCTTCTGCACATCCAAAGCCTCAAAAACAAAACAAAACAAAACAAAAAACCCAAAACAACAACAACAACAAACCCACCATTCACCAGGGATTTAATGAATTCCAGCTCAATAATGTGATAACCAAAGGACCCGCCTCCTAGGGAAACGGATGTGGCGCAGCTGGCTTCATAAGTGTTTAAACAATTACCAAAATTTTATTCTTGTATTATTTTTCAAGAACGACGTGGACAGAGGAGGATGCATATTTAATGAAACCCTCAGCATGGTACTGTGTCCCTATCTGAAGGATATATAAGGAACCAAAGGGGGAGAGACATTTTCTATCATTTCATGACTCCCTGGGAACATTCTGCACGTTGCACCCCAGCTCGTCTCTTGCAGCCGAGATGGGACATGCTCTCACACGTACCCTGCAAACATCCCCCTGACCTCTGCTTGGCAGCAGGGAACTTTCTGCTCTCTGGATTCAACGTCCAGCGGGTAAAAACAAGAGGCAGCATTTTGGCAAAGATAATTTTCTCTTATCAGCAAGAGAATGATAGGGTCACTCGTACTTAACGGAGCAAAGAAGAACTGTGGGACCCAGGTGACTTCCTGGTGTAGCACCTGACACTATCATAAATCTAAGGGCGCAAACAACAATCCGGTCAGATTGGCAGAAATTTCGCGCTTCCAGGAATGAATGTTAGAACCATTTCTTCAAGAACGGTGTGGACCTCCT
Organism: Rattus rattus; assembly: GCF_011064425.1. Taxonomy (NCBI): domain Eukaryota; kingdom Metazoa; phylum Chordata; class Mammalia; order Rodentia; family Muridae; genus Rattus; species Rattus rattus. Next base: position 67,294,433 of record NC_046163.1, read on the forward strand.
TGAGGGGACTCGGAATTGTGGATTAAAGGGACAAGTACCAGATGCAGCTTTCAAGACCAGTTGCAGCTATTGGGGCTAAAGATTGTCTTATTATCCTGTTGCCAAGTGGCCTCTCGGAAGGACATAACGACAGGAACTATGTGGAGTTGCTCTCTGGATGTATGGAAGGGCAGAGTCTGTCCTGCTAGGCTCTCCCTCTTAGACTTCTCTAGGGAGCACACTGACAGCCTCTGCTTTCCTCCTGCCAGCTTCTATTCAGACCACACTCCACCAGGCCTTTTCAAGCTGACACCTGAATGTAGTGGGGCTTTTAGAAATGGGTCATTTCTTCTGTGCTTCACCTACAGCTCTTTCCAGAGTCCTCCTTAGCCTGGACAGAACTCTCAGAGATGCTGGGTCTGAAGTTCTTCCCTCCTCTTCTTTCCTTTTCTCCTTTGTAGATGTCTAACTTACATGGCAACAGGAGGACTCTGGAAACTCCCCTAGTCCTCTACGTCATGAGTCTTGTGATAGACTGAATAGTGTCTTGCAGAAATGTAAGTTCTAAACCCCGGTTACCTGCACGTGTGACCTTATTTGGAAACTGGGTCTTGGCATGTATCATCAAAATGAAGACAGCATCCCAAGTTTGAGATCATAGTCCAGTGTTACTTACTGCGGTCTTTACACTAAGAGGGAAACCTGGGAAGAGAGCTAGAAGAAGACTCTGGGAAGAGAGAATCTGATGTCAGATTTACGTAGAATGTGAGGCCTCTAGGAGCTGGAGGGGATGAGAACTAACTTTTCACACAGGCCACGTGGGAAGCATGGCTGCCCACGTTCCTTTTCCTCTACAGTGGTAAACCATGGCAAAGGGAAGTTAGGGGGGGGGGTGACTCTGGCTCGCGGTTTAAGGGTGCGGTTCATCATGGCAGGGAATCAAGGTGAAGAAAATACTCTATTCGCGTCCAGTCCGCAATTGGGACGACGCTGCTTAGCTCCGTTTCTACATCATCCAAGACTCCAGCCAGGGAACGTCCCGCTCACGGTGGGGAGTAGCCCATCATTTGATGTTTTAAACGTCATTTATCTTTCTGCTAATGCTTTGCCCCTGCAGCAAAAAGACGTTTTCTTTGTGTTTTCAAATAAACACGAATTCAGCGTTTGGAGGATAATACATTATTGGTCTTTGATGTGATAGTGGTATGTTAAATTCATTGGACTGTCTCATGAGAAATGTATGAAGTCTTTAAAAGAATGTAGAGTGTCTGGAGAAGCGGTTTCATGGTAGAACACATGTTTGCCATGCACTGGGCTTTGCATTTAACCCACTGTAAATTTTCAAAAAATACGCACAAAAATTAATATTAAAAGCATCTATATAAGAATTGATGTTTCTGTCTGCTATGACAGAATTATTTAGTTTTTACTGAGCTATTCGTAGTCGCCCCACACCTACGTTAATTATTGAGAGCAGACATGTGAAATGAATTTAAAAATGTATCCTGTGTAGAATCTACATGCAGTAGAAGATGCTCTTTACAAATGGGCGTTTGTTCTGTCGGGCCCACAGTGCCCAATCCTAGTGAGCAGCCCCGTCCTATCAGTGAACAGTGAGCAGCCCTGTCCTATCAGTCAGGGTTCCGTGAGCAGCCCCATTCTGTCAATCAGGGCTAGGTGAGCAGTCCCGACCAATCAGGGCTCGGTGAGCAGTCCCGACCAATCAGGGCTCGGTGAGCAGTCCTGACCAATCAGGGCTTGGTGAGCAGTCCTGACCAATCAGGGCTTGGTGAGCAGTCCTGACCTATGAGGGCTCGGTCAGTTGTCCTGGTTCTTCCTGAGTTATTTGCTCACCTGAAAATGGTAGACCGGCATCAGCTACTTGAACTAACAAAGGGTTTGTTATAATTTATGCTACAAGTATGTAGAAGTCATTTCCAGCTCTCATAGGACTGGTATGAAAGTCTTCTCTTTCATACCACAAAGGCAGAGTTATAGAAGTTAAAAATAGTATTTCTGTGGAAATGGACTTTCTGGTAACAACAACAACAACAAAAAACAGGTGGGTAGTGGAGACATGTTTGAAAATTCAACATGGCAGAATACACTTTATTTATGGGGAATTGATATATTCTATTGCTCTCACAGGTAGTTTTCTTTCTCTTGCAAGATTTGCATGTTGGAGGGGAGTTCTGAGCTGTCTGGGTAGTGATCTATCTTGTTTATTTGTGTCAACATCTGAAATCAATTATATAAATATAGAAAAAGCCTTCGGTGTTGTTTTAATCAGTGCATGGTTTTGACAGTTTGTGTATAGCGTCAGTTTCCTCCACTTTAAGTATAATTTAACCTCGTGGTTCATTTTTTTTTTTCTTTCTTTTTTTTCGGAGCTGGGGACCGAACCCAGGGCCTTGCGCTTGCTAGGCAAGCGCTCTACCGCTTGGTTCATTTTTAATAAATACATCTTTGGTGAGATTGGCTATCTGTGATTATAAATGGAGATCCTAGAAATCGTTGTGGCTCTCTGTTTTTGCTCTTTCTCAAGCCCGATGCCCTGCTGTGTGGGTCCTCAGACCTGCGGAGAGGTAGGTTCACTTAGGCCTCCTGTCACAGCCACGTGACACATCTTTTAAGCAGTCACCTGCTCAGTCAAGCCTTAATAGGATGGCCAAGACCTTTACCACAAACACGTTAAATGGCAGAGCTGAATGGCACAGCCGAGTCTCCTGAACCCTAGATACCTGTTGTCAGTTAACTTCCTCTCAGGGTCAGTTAACTAACACAGGCTCTTTATGCTGCTCCTAATTGCTAGCTGGCTCAGTGGGGGCCTTAAATGGAAAATGTCCCCACCATCTCTTGTATTTGAGTACTTGGTTCCCCTTGTATGGTTTTTCTGTTTATGGAGGTCATGGGACCTTTAGGAGGTGAAGCCTTGCAGAAGTGCGTCACAAGGGGTGGCACCCTAATGCCAGCTCTCTCTCTCTCTCTCTCTCTCTCTCTCTCTCTCTCTCTCTCTCTCTCTCTCCCTCTCTCCCTCCCTCCCCGCCCCCTGCTCTGCATCTGACGTTGATGAGTCCATGATTTCTGGGCTTCCTGCTCTGAACACCGTGGCCATGCCTTCACCATGGGCTCTCCCTCTAGGACTGTACGTCAAAATAAACTCTTGGTTTGGCAAGTTCCCTTGGTCGTGGTGTTTTATTACTGCAGTGAATAACACATGGAGTTAGTTATGGCATTTAAGAAAGAAGGATATATTTAAAACATCAAATCACAAAACAACGTGAAGGTGATGATTCATTAAACATCTTTGGGAACAGCTGTCTGGGGAGCTTTGATCAGTGAAGAAATGGATCTATCTGTTCCTTATGAACAATTCTAAAGCGGTCAAAGTAGACATTGCATAAAGCCCTCATGGGCAAGGTGCGTGCCTAGGTAAAAATCTGCCCCACACTTTAATCCTTTGTGCATTTCCTGAGTGTGTGGAGGTAATGGCTTCACCAGGTTGACAGGATATTTTTATCAGAATCTGGTGAAATATATCTTTCTGCTAAAAAAGACATTACCCAAATAATTCAACGAGTGCCTGCCCCTCGTTGGAATATTGCTTGCATCCTGTAGCTCAGCTGTAGAAACAGTGGCTGTGATATTTCAGCCTTTATGCAGCCAGCCCTATCATGGGGAAAGCATCTATAAATTAATAGAAAATGGGATCTTTCTCCCTCTGCTAAAACTTCAAGAGCCTCATTTTGCTGAAGGAAATCGCTACTTGAATTTAGATGCATTTAAGACCCTTTCAAGGATACTCTACCACTGCAGCTGACTTCTTCAGAGAATTTGCAGGGAAAGCCTCAGAGAATGTTTACAAAAGGCTGCCTGTATGAAGGCCTTCACCTAGGACACTTGCCTCTAAAATGCTTCAAACAGAGCCCATGGCAAGAATAGTGTATGAGACTGCTAACTGTCTGACTACTTCTCTCGGTTATGGAAGTTGCCTACAGGCAAGGCAGCATGGGATTGCAAACTATGGTGACTTGACAGGGACTCTCCTGCCACTGGTTCTAAAGCTCCAGCCCTGCCGGAGGGGCCTTTCAGTTAACTGCATGGGAGTCACGAGCAGCTGAGCCAATATCCCTTGTATGTCAGTTTCTCTCTCCTGGGTGATCTCCTCTACTCCCCTCCCTCTCCCTCTCTTTCCCTCTCCCTCTCCTCCCCCTCCCTCTCCCTCCCCCTCCCCCTCTCCCTCCACTTCCTCTTTCTTTCCTATCTAGTAATAGGAGTAAAGCCAGGGAGGGTAAAGGGTGGGAAAAGAAAAGAAGAACCCACAAAGTAGCAAAGACCAGCTACAAGTATTCATTCTTTCTTCTCTGAGAGCATACAGTTTCCTTGTGGTGTGACTACCGTCTGCACTATAGAACACACAATTGATTTTGCCCCACTGGGGACATTCAGTACCATTTGAGGCATTTTTTGCTTTGGACAATTGGGAGCACTGCTAATATGGAGTAAGTAGGCAGGAGCCTCTGATGGTGCCAAATATTCTACAAGGTGCAACAGAGCACACAGGCTTAGACACTGATTTAGTTAAAAGCCACCTTGCAGTGTCCTAAAGTTGTCTGCATTTAGCTTTCAATCAACTCTTCCTCAGTCACAGGAAGCTGAGTCACCGAGCTTCACTGAGTTGGCTATTTGTGACTGGTTTACCCAGATTCCTTCACTTCCCAGCCACCTCTGAAACGTATACGCTAAGGAGAAACTTAAATCTTCCAGACTACATGCAACTTGTGGAAAACTGTACTGACTGTGTCTCCCTCGGCTGACCTCAGCATCGATGAAGAAACCGTACCTTCTCCTTGCATTCAGTCTAGAAATTGATTCGATTATTCTGTGCTCGGTTTATACTAGCATGTCCCTGTAGATTGTTCAAATGTCAAGAAAAGCACTGAGCCCATTTCTGCTTTCTGTTCTTACAAATCCCCTACCCATGGGTGAGCATTTAAGAGGCTCCCTGCCTCCCTGCCTACACTGCTTTTTAACAGCAGAGAGCCAGCAAAGGGAGATGCTTCTCTGGTGACAAGCTCAGCACTTGTGTTTTTGTTCATAGAAACACATATAAAACACAAGCATACCGCACTCCTCATAAGGCTCAGGGACCCTTGTGGAAAGGGGAGTGGAAAAGTTGTAAGAGCTTGGGATCTGGAAGGATGAGAGCAAACTGTATCTCGTCAACTCAGCAAAACCCTGCTGACTCTTGTGAATTCACAGTAACGATTGTTGCCTGAAGAAGAAAGATGAAGCCAGTGGACATTCTCTTCCTTACCTGGGGAGCCAAGGATGGCGATTAGGGTTTTGTTTAGGCAGAGCGGATCCTGGTAGGCCACCCTACCAGTGGATACCCTCTCCCCAGGTCTTCACAGGCTGAACGAACTGGACTCCATGGGTTATTTTTTTTTTTAATGAGGGTATGAAATTAGGAGTGGATAGAAGGTGGGAAGGGGAGGGAATATGATTAGCATATTGTGTATGCTTGTATGACATTCTCATAGAATAAAATGTCTTATTATTTAAATTGTTTAAAGTCTATCAAATGCTAATAAAAAAGCCACCAACAACTCTGGAAACTCAGACCTTTACAAGGGCAGAGGCCATGAAAGTGTGCTAGGACCTTATGGACACCTGAGAAGGAGTGCCTCTGCTCAGCTGACAGGTGCTGCACATAGCACGAGCATTGCACTTGCCATAGCTGTTATCTGTGTGAGCCCTGCTGAGGTCTGTTCCTGGGACCCTGTCTTCTGTCTTTGGTCTTAGGAGGCCTGTGTACCCTTTGTCATCACTGCCAGTGAGCTCTATGTCTCCGATAAATATCTCTCTGGCTGCCCAGAAACCAAGAGCCACATCAGAGTCATCAACTCTCTATCTTAAAAAATGGTTGAATTGTGTCACTTCAGTACCGATATACACTACGTACAGCCATCTTCAAGACAGGACCCAAGGCCCTGCAGGATTCAGGCAAATGTAAGATATAGGGACATGCAGGCATAAAGAGAAAGGAGATGAGGAGACAAGGAGGAGCAGAAAAGGCTGTAAGAGAAGATGTGGTACAGTGGGACCTTCCCACGGGGAGACAAAACCCTCTGCTCTTATTAGCTGCATGTCAGTTAGTGTCTACGGGGGCATCTGCACCAGGACAGGGCTGGAGCTGGTCAGCCACCCATGAGGGCAGTTTCTCATGTGAAGAGTTGTGCTAGGGACAGCTCTGATTGTCCCCATCTGTCACTCAAAGAAGCTAGTGACCAGGCTGATGGTCCTTCCCTGGCCATTTTGTGCAGGAAGAAGCAAGAGTCTGCACTGTTGTTTTAGTATTTCTAGTTTTTTTAGTTCCATGGAAAGAAGATGCCCTGGGAGTATATATAAAAATTAATAGCACCGAATATAGTAGACAGAGCCACTGAAATGTCACACATATGCGCGCTCTCTCTCTCTCTCTCTCTCTCTCTCTCTCTCACACACACACACACACACACACACACACACACACACACACACACACACACACACAGAGGCATGCTTTGCTGCTCAAATTCCCTCACAGTAACACACACCACCATGTGAGACCATGAATGCTGCTTAGTTAAGAGCTAAACAATCCTGTGAGAGGATTTTGGACTTGCTATAAAATGGACCTATACCTGAGCCACACATATTATCCAATTTAGGGTTCATAGTGAAAGTATGAGTTTACTTGTTTAATTCTTATTACATCTATCTATCTATCTATCTATCTATCTATCTATCTATCTATCTATCTATCATGCATGTGTATCTATGCTATCATCTATTGTGTGTATGTGCATTTACATGTATATAGTGTGTGTGCATGTACGTGTGTATGCATGTATGTGGTGTATGTGCATGCATGTGCATATATGTTGAGTATGTAATGGTGAGCCTATACTATGACGCATATGTAGAGGTCAGAGGAAAACTTCTTAGAGTCAGTTCTCTCCTGCCACCACATGGGTTATAGGCATTCCGTGATCAGGCAAGCAATTTTACCCACTGAGCACCTTGCCAGCCTGTATTCATGGTTCAGACACAGATCTGTCTCTCAGGGATCTCTGAGGGTTTCCCTAACTTCCTGCCATGTGTCTCTCCTTCATGTTCTGAGTGGCTTCATATCTTCAATGATTGACATATTGGAGGCGCTTGGTCAGTGCTGACGGGAGCAAGGTCATATTTACTTTGCACACACATTGTCCTCACAGGGGCCAGGCATGCATTTGGCTCACCAGCCTGGAGACCATGGTAATGTCAAAGTCAGCCCTGTTCATGTGTGAGCAAACTCCTGTCTGGCAAAAGGCAAGATGGCTTAATCAGATGTGTGGCTAGAATCTTCACAACACATTGTCCCAAATATAACATACTTGGTTACTGTTATATTTTAATATGGACCACTTACTGATGCTTATTTAAAAAAATGTTTAATAAGCTCCAAACCACAAGTTTAATGGTAACATGATTTAAAGATCTAGCTTGGTGTTTAAACAAAGGAGACAGTAGAGAACGATTGATGTGTTACTGTATCTTAATGTATAAGGCAGTGGGGGGGTGGGGGGGACGCCACCTACACCGCCCAGCCATGCACTGAGTGAGAAGTACTTATTCTGAGTTTATTTAGAAATTATACCCTGCAAATGACTAATAACTCCCTATTAGAAATAACTAAAATGTGCCAAATACTGGATTCACTCCCAGATGGCTTATACAGTTATTTAAGCATGGGGGGAAAACCTGAAATTTTGTTTGGCAAGGATATTAAGTGTGCATTTAGCTAATGCTAATAAAAGGCATCTACTTCTTACCTTTGTATTAGAAAATACGTTCAGATGCTAATTCCTTGACAGGCTTACAAAATTAAATTATAATTGAAAAGTTGTCATAGCAAGCTCCATGGATCAAAAGTAGGAAAGGAAAAATAATGAAGCCCTTATGGATAGGTGTAAATGTTTAAAGAGAAGCAAATGACAAGTCCCTTGGTGAGGAGTGTGTGTGTGTGTGTGTGTGTGTGTGTGTGTGTGTGTGTGATGTTTGCATGTGGTGTGTGTGCATGTGCAAGTGCATGTGTGTGTGTGTGTGTGTGTGGGTGTGTGAGTATGAGTGTGTATGATGTGTGTGTGGTGTGTGTGTGTGTGTGTGAGATGTTTGCATGTGGTGTGTGTGCATGTGCAGGTGCGTGTGTGTGTGTGTGTGGTGTGTGGTGTGTGTGTGATATGTGTGTGTGTGTGTGTGTGTGTGTGTGTGTGTGTGTGGTGTGTGTGGGGTGTGTGTGTGTGTGTGTGTGTGTGTGTGTGTGTGTGTGTGTGTGAGTGAGTAGAGATTTTCTAGCTTCTCAGAGGAGAATAGTAGACTAAAAGAAACAGTACACATTCTGGTGATCCAGATATCAAGTCGAAAGTGATGACTGTACAGTCACTGGCTGGATCAGAGGGGACCTCTCAGACAGAGACTGTCACAAAGGCATGAAGGTCATCCAAGAAAGTGACACTGCAGGCAAGCTCTGAAGGATGCCTTCAGATAGATCTGGTCAGTTAAAAAACACCACCAAGAAGAAGGTGTATTCTTCTGTTTTAGGATGAAATGGTGTGTATAGATATCTGCTAAATCCATTTGGTTCATAACTTCTGTTAGTTTCACTGTGTCTGTTTAGGTTCTGTTTCCATGATCTGTCCATTGCTGAGAGTGGGGTGTTGAAGTCTCCCACTATTATTGTGTGAGGTGCAATGTATGCTTTGAGCTTTAGTGAAGTTTCTCTTATGAATGTGGGTGCCCTTGCATTTGGAGCATAGGTGTTCAGAATTGAGAGTTCATCTTGGTAGACTTTTTTTCTCTTTGATGAGTATGAAGTGTCCTTCCTTATCTTTTTTTGATAACTTTGGTTGAAAGTCAATTTTATTCAATACAAGAATGGCTACTCCAGGTTGTTTTTTGGGACAATTTGCTTAGAAAATGTTTTTCCAGCCTTTTATTCTGAGGGAGTGTCTATCTTTGTCACTGAGGTGTGTTTCCTGTATGCAGGATAATGCTGGGTCCTACTTACGTATCCAGTCTGTTAGTCTATGTATTTTTATTGGGGAGTTGAGTCCATTGATATTAAGAGATATTAAGGAATAGTGATAATTGCTTCCTGTTACTTTTGTTGTTAGAGGTGGAATTGTGTTTGTGTGGGTATCCTCTTTTGGGTTTGTTGAAAGAAGATTACGTCCTTGCTTTTCTAGGGTGTAGTCTCCCTCCTTGAGTTGGAGTTTTCCATCTGTTATCCTTTGTAGGGTTGGATTTATGAAAAGATAGTGTGTAAATGTGATTTTGTCATGAATATCTTGGTTTCTCCATCTGTAATAATCAAGAGTTTTGCTGCATTCAGTAGCCTGGGCTGGCATTTATGTTCTCAACAATAAAAGAAACTCTGGGGGAATCACCATCCCTGACCTCAAGCAGTATTACAGAGCAATTGTGATAAAAACTGTGTGGTATTGATACAGAGACAGGCACATAGATCAGTGGAATAGAATTGAAGACCCAGAAATGAACCCACAAACCTATGGTCACTTGGTCTTTGACAAAGGAGCTAAAACCATCCAGTGGGAAAAAAGACAGCATTTTCAACAAATGGTGCTGGTTCAAATGGAGATCAGCATGTAGAAGGATGCAAATTGTTCAATTTTAACTCCTTGTACAAAGCTCAAGTCCAAGTGGATCAAGGACCTCTAAATAAAACCAGATATACTGAAACTAATAGAAGAGAAAGTGGGGAAGAGCTTCAAACACATGGGCACAGGGGAAAATTTCCTGAACTGAACACCAGTGGCTTATGGTCTAAGATCAAGAATCAACAAATGAGACCTCATAAAATTGCAAAGCTTCTTTCTGTAAGGCAAAGGACACTGTCATTAGGACAAAACAGCAACTAACAGATTGGGAAAAGATCTTTACCAATCCTTCATCTGAAAGAGGGCTAATATCTAATATATACAAAGAACTTAAAAAGTTAAACACCAGATAACCAAATATCCCTATTAAAAATGGGGTACAGAGCTAAACAAAGAATTCTCAGCTCAGGAATATCGAATGGCAGAGAAGCACCTAAAAAAATGTTCAACACCCTTAATCATCAGGGAAATGAAAATCAAAACAACCCTGAGATTCCACCTCACACCAGTCAGAATGGCTAAGATCAAAATCTCAGGTAACAGAAGATGCTGGTGAGGATGTAGAGAAAGAAAAACACTTCTCCATTGTTGGTGGGACTGCAAGCTGTTACAACCACTGTGGAAATCAGTCTTGTGGTTCCTCAGAAAACTGGACATAGTACTGCCTGAGGACCCAGCTATACCACTCCTGGGCATACACCCAAAAGATGATTCAACATATAACAAGGACACATGCTCCACTATGTTCATAGCAGCCTTATTTATAATAGCCAGAAGCTGGAAAGAACCCAGATGTCCTTCAACAGAGGAATGGATACAGAAAATGTGGTACATCTACACAATGCAGTACTACCCAGCTATTAAAAACAATGACTTCATGAACTTCATAGGCAAATGGGATGGAACTAGAAAATATCCTGAGTGAGGTAACCCAGACACAAAAGAACTTACATGGTATGTACTCACTGATAAGTGGATATTAGTTCAAAAGCTTGGAATACCCAAGATACAATTCATAGACCACATGAAGCTCAAAGAGAAGGAAGACCAAAATGGGGATGCTTCAGTCCTTCTTAGAAATATTCAAGGCAGGTAGAGGGTGGGAGGGACTTAGGAGGAAGAGAGGAAATGGAAGGGGAAAAGGGGGACAGGATCAGGTATGAGAGGAGACAGGGATGATATACAGAGGGTCAGGAATTTCAACAGAGGTGTGTAGCCATGGGGGATGAAGGACTGGGGGTAACTACCAGCAACTCCCAGATGCCAGGAAAGCAAGAGGCTCCCAGGACCCAACAGGGGTGACATTAGTTGAAATTGCCAACAAAGGGGAGAGAACCTGTAGAGACCATATCCAGAGGTTAGGCAACCCCCCCCCGTTGGGGTAGGGGACACCCACCCTTCTCAAAATTTTAACCCAGAATTGCTCCTGTCTAAAGGAAATACAGGGACAAAGAGTAGAGCAGAGACTGAAGGAAAGGCCATGTAGAGACTGCCCCACCTGGGATCCATCCCACATGCAGCTATCAAATGCAGTCACGGTTACGGATGCCAAGAAGTGCTTGCTGACAGGAGCCTGATATGGATGTACCCCGAGAGACTCTGCCAAGGCCTCACCAGTACAGATGAGGATGCTTGCAGCTAACCATCGGGCTTACCATGGGGCCCAATGGAGGAGTTAGAGAAAGGATTGAAGGAGCTGAAGGGGTTTGCAACCTCATCAGAAGAACAACAATATCAACCAAACAGAAACCCCAGAGCTCCCAGGGACTAAACCACCAACCAACGAGTACACATGGAGGGACCCATGGCTCTAGCCACATATGTAGAAAAAGATGGCCTTGTATGGCTTCAATAGGAGAAGAAGCCCTTGGTCCTGTGAAGGTTGGTTTCCCCAGTGTAGGTGAACGCCAGGACAATGAGGTGGGAGTGAGTGGGTGGGAGTGGGAATATCCTCATAGAAGAAGGGGGAGGGGGTATGGGAGAGGGGGGAACTTGGACAGGGGATAACATTTGAAATGTAAATACATAAAGTATCCAATAAAAATGAAAAAATTAAAAGATTTCAATAGGAAAAAAGAAACCACCACCAAGTAAAATGGAGTGGGCATCACTGACAAGACAACACCTGCATAAGCTTGGAACCGGCTGTCATGCAGTGGGCCGGGTGGAGAGAGGTGCAGATGGGGCTGAGGAATCTGGAACTATGGAATAGAGTAACGCAAAGACTGGGTCACGTGACAGAGTCTTACCCCTACACTAATAAAAGACAGGTAAGAAGTAGAACTGGAGATTACAACAAGCAAGTTTGCATACTAAAGCAGCCGCTGCACCAGCAGAGAACCACAACATAAAACCAGGTAGTAAAGGGGAAAGAAAGGATGGCGATGGCTAAAGTGGCTGGGTATGAACATTTACGAGGTGTCCTTGGAGTCTGAGTCAGTAGAGTTTAGGGACCGGTGGATATGGAGCCAAGGGAGAGAAAAATTCTATCAAGAACGATTTGCGGGCCTGGTAGATAACAACTGTCCAAAACGGGAAACAGTAGCAGGGTCATACCTGGGGAACAAGGAGGTACCTTTTACAAGTCACGGGAGCCAGTGAGTAGCCCCGATGGCTGTGAAGTCCAGAGAGACCTCAGGTCTGAGAGAGCCAAGCAGACAGAATGAAGACCTGCCAGGCAGTGTCCGGTGTAGTCGCAAATACTTTAGAGAAAAGCAGACACAAGGGAAAGAAATGTAGGTTGAGTCACACGTGACGGGATGTAGACACTTTCTGTAGTTGGTACTGGGGAGATAGTGCATGGGTTTGTGTACAGTGGAATTACAAAACTCTGAGGTAGTGAACAGCATGGAGTCAAAACAACACAGCACAGCCACCTTTGGAACCGTCCTTTAGGTCCTGGACAGGGTGGGAGTGGAGTTCAAGGAGATGCTGTCTACCAGGAAATAGTTTGTTATAAACATGATTAATGTCACAGACAGACAGACAAGACAGACAACAACGTAACAGGGCTCTGAGGAGAGCTCATCCCAAAGCACCAGAGCCAGACGGTATGACAGGGTCTCAGGAGAGAGTCAGAGCTCAAGTGGGAGACTGATCTTCTAGCTGAGGAGAAAGGAGGCTTCCCATCGGGAGCCTGCAGCTAAGCTCTGACTCCCAGGCAGGAGGCAGGGGAGTGGTAAGAAGCAGTTTGTGTGTGGTGCACAGAGCTAAAGCCCTCAGGATGTAAAGTCATTTCCCAGGTGGGAAATCCTGACACGGGGATGTCTTTCAGAGACTTACAGAAAGCAGATGGATTCTAACATTATGTTCTTAAACTCCCATCTCTCAGAGGGAAACAGCTAGGTTTTATGTGGGGATGTATCATGAAGGAAACACAAACGTCTGAGGTGGCAGTGGTGACAGGGACAGGCAGCCCTTATGGCATCTCCTGTTGTAAAGCAGTGGTGTTGTCCTCCAGAGTTCCTGCCAAGTAGGCAGGTATCACCGCACTACTCTGGAAATCATGCCTGAGACATTCAAGTCAGTATCGTCTCTACCAATTATTTCTCCGAACACATGTCAGCACGGGGCAATATTAATCTTAATAATTCAGAGACTCAAGTAGACAAATTCATACCCCTGCCTTAATAAGAAATGAAAACTACTGTAACTATATAATGAATTTTACGAGAACAGCAGACATTTAAGGAAACGTGGAGAGTGAAACTGAACACTGAACACTGCACAGCCATCTCCAGCCTCCAGTGTGAGCTAGGCCTGTCATCTGATGTCCCTTTAAACATCCAGCCTAGAGAATCGAGAGAGTTCTGGTTTATCTGTGACCTGGAAATCCATGGGATGTGATCTCCTTACCAGGCCGTTTATTTCTTGGAATCTGGAAAGACACAGAAGGCCTTGCACGTTGCCCCTCTTCCCTTTACCCCGGGTGCCAAGGCTTTAGAACATCACCCGGCACCCAGGTGTGAAACTAAAGTCCTGGGAACTTCTGACCTTTATTTCAGAACTAAATTTCTTCTTCCAAATGTCCTCCGAGACAGAGCTTGTACTCTTATTACCGATCCAGCAAAAAAACGCCTCACTAGAAAATTCAAGGCTATATCGAGATCCTTAGTGGTATTTGTCACAGAGGAATAAGGAAACGAAGGTGGGAAAAGAAGTGATCTCAGTCGCCCGGCTGTGCATGCTGTGACAAAAAGCTGCCCAATCCGGAGGCAATGGCACATGCTTGCTTCTACTTTGCTGTGACACACCCTGACCCAAGGCAACTTGGAGGACAAAGGGTTTGTTTGGGTTATCGTGTCTGAGTGGTGAAGCCATCAGGGCTGAAAGACGGTAACACACAGGGAAGGCAGGGTGGCAGGTACAGAAAGCCAACTGGTCACTGTCATCTCCACTTAAGAAACAGAGCAAGCAAGACATGGGGCCAGACTGTAAAACCCCAAAACCCACCCTGAGGGACCGGTCACCTAAAGGTTCCACAACCTTCCCAGGCTGCATCAGCAGAGGGGGACCGGGTAAACACATGCACCTGTAGGGGGCACTTATATGCAAACCACAGGTGTAGGTAGGGATCAGTTTTTAGATATGTACACAGAATCAATCCATACATCAGTGCACCATATTGTACATCTGTATCTTGCCTAGGCAACCCAGGGGGTCCCCGTAAGACAACAGGAAAGGGCTCGAGTTACGGCTCTGGGATAGAGCAGTTACCTAGCATGTAAGAACCCAGGCTTAATCCCCAGTACTGCTTAAAGGGAAACAAAGGGAAAGGGAGAACGGTGAGTAGTCAATATCTGGGGCAGAAAGTCTAGACGGTCAGCTGACTTCAGTCCTGTGATGCTTTACCACTACTCAGATGTTGGGCTATCCTTATCTACAAATGCTCCTCCGTGTTCATTATCCAGATGACGTCAGGGTCAAGGCAAGTCCCAACAACCATACAATGGTTTACATGCGCCATAAGATGGAGAAGAAATCATGTAGAACTCAATGCTCTTTCCAACATCCTCTTCCACGAACCGCAGCCTGTTAGCTCCGGACCCCACTGCCTCTGAAGACTGCTGTGTATGCACTGCATTTAAAAGTAGCAGTATCGAGCGTCATAAATACTTCCAGAAGAACAGAGGAGGCAGCACATGCCTCTAGTTCCCGCACTCACACGTTAGGGGCTAGCCTGTGCTACTGTGTCTTAGAAACAAAGCAGGTGTTAGCAGTGGAGCCCTTTGCCTACCATGTGCACATGTGCAAGGCCCTAGGTTCAATTAGCGACAAGGGCAGCCCCACGTAAGCTCCTGGCTATTATGGATAAAGAAAGGACGACAATTCAGCAAGAAAGCTGACCTGCCCACCCCCTCCCCCAGTCCCACAAGGCTTGAATGGGACGGAAGTTCTCACGGCAAATAGGAGACGTGGAAAGAGCCGATTTTAATTACAAACTTTATTTGTCCGTCCAGTTCACAGTTTATGCGTGGTACATCCCACCACATCAGCCTTCAGAAGGGCTATTCAGGAGATGGGTGTAGCTTTCTCTGTAAAAGAGCCCCACACTCTAAAATTTTGGTTAGAATCTTCATAGGTTTATAAAAGTACTCTCTGCAAGCGAACTGGATATATTTACATTTACAGCTTAAATTCAAATTTCGGAAAATATGAATCTTTTCATGTTTTTAAACATCCTGGGTTTACTTCTTAAGACTTTCATCTGAATGCCACGTGCTCACGTAAGCCCATCCCTCCTCCCCCAGAAGGAAAAGAAATCGGTTTTGCGATTGCAGGTAGAGGACTCGTTTTCCTTCTGGGCTTTAAAAATTACACAGACAGTGTTCAGCAGGTGTGAGTACAGACACGGAGGAACGGCGGTGGTTTACTAGATGCAGGTACTGAGTTTTTTTTTTTTTTCTGAATCTTGAAACATCCAAAAAGAATTACAGGATATAAACTTAAATTAAATGAGTTATCAGCTTTCTCTTAAAAAGTAACTCAGGGGGTTTAGATTGTGCTACTCAGCGTTTTCTCTAGTGTTAGAGATGACGCAGGCCAGCAGCCTGTATCTTTCCGTGTGCAAAACTCACAGTGATCCCAAGTCCAGCCTCTGTGCTCACAGCCAGTCATGACCACAGAGGGACCCTGGGCCGGCTGGGGCTGTGCCCCCTTCTGAAGGGCATCGCCTCACCCTCCAGTTTGGCAAGAACCACTTAGGAAAAGTGTGCAAGCCTGCTATACCTCGTGGGCTAGTCCAAGCTGACGGTGAGCGGCGTGTGAGTCAACGCACACCCATGTGGTCTTGGTGCTCATCAGAATGAATCCATACCGACTGTCTGAGGTCACCTTGGAATAACAGTCTGAACAGTTTTCCTCATTACACCGCTTAGACTGCAGATGTATGTGCTTACCTCTTCTGCCTTTAAAAATGACTAGTTATTAATAAATGATAAACTTCAAATACTGCCAGAAAAAAAGGAAAGGGGGGGGGCTGTGTGGAAGCAGCCAAGGTTACCCGCCTGGGAATTATTACTCTGTACATATATAGAGCTGTACCACTGGTACGCCAGTCAAATAAATACTCAGAGGGGCCTTCTCTGACCTCCCTTCTCTGCAGTGCCCGGGACACCAGAGCTCCCGTGTTGCTTCTGTGCCCGTGTTTGGCATCTGTTTCTTCTGTCAAGCTATGCCTCGCTTCCAGCACGGTAAGGTATGCAAGGGGGGGGGGTGAGAGTCAGCAGAGGTGAGCCCAGGGTGAGGGTGGGGAGGGGGAACCACAAGCCCACCAGACAGGGTCTTGTTTCTTCATAAGATAAGGCACTGGCAGAAAATTTCTTAGGTAAAAGGCTGCGTAAGAATCTCTTGCCATTTACAAAAAGAAATGTTGTCATTCCTAAGTGGTCAGGTATCCAGGCTCAGTTAGGTGAACCCTGAAGGACCAAGGGCTGATCCCTCCAAACTCCACGACTAGCAAAGCATTCCGATTCATTCAGAGGCCTTATGGCACATTAGGAGAGAGGGGAAGGGAAACAGTCTGGGCACAAAAAAGGTATCAGACACTGCCCGTCCGTCACTCGCCACTCAGTGGGACAGCTCAGGAGCCTCCTCATGAGTGCCGCCTCAGGACTCCACACTCCCTGGATGTAAGGTGACCAGATGGGTGAATCTATCTGCTTTCCCTTTGAGCTCATCATGCACAACGTTTAGATGCTACCAGCAACAGTCACCAGGAGCCTAGAGAAGCCCTTCCCTAGGGCTCCGCCTCAGACTTCCAAGAGAGAGCTACTTCATGTTCTCAATGACAGCGATGTCTTCACCAGCACAGTGTGGTGTCAGACCGTTCAGATAGATGCTCTCAGCCTTCAGCAAGGGAGGCAGGACTTCCCTCTCGCTGGTCAGGTGGTTCACCGACAGGGTCCTCCTACACGGAGTCAGTTCCTGGTTGTGGTTACCCGCCAGCTCTGCAGAGAGCTTCCGCTTCACGGACGTGGCACGCTGGAACTTGTCATAGATCTCCACACTCAGCCGCCTCCTTGTTTCCTTGAACTCGGCTGTGACATTGGCTGTCCACTCAGCGGCATGCGCTCTGAACTCTCCCACCTGGAGCATGGAGGTCAAGAAAAGAGAAGCCATCAACATGGGAGCCACATCGCGTGTGATTCTTGCATTATTTGGGGGATTTATTGAGAAGTTTTCTATGCTCTCACAGTGACCGTGATTAGCAGCCATACAGAAGCTACTCCCTATATAATTGGCTCGAAAATATTATGAACATAAACTCGAGAGATAAAATTATATTTATAAGGCCTTAGCCACACGTGTGTGTGTGTGTGTGTGTGTGTGCATGTGTGTGCAATAGTCGTGTCACAGAAATAGCATATGTGAAGTCAGGTGCAATGGGGAATACATGATTAATAATCCAAGAACTGTGGAGGCTGAGGCAGGTGTTTTGATTAGATTTACTAGCTGGCCAGCCTAACCTAGCTGAGAGCTCTGGGCCAGGGAGAGACTCTATCTCATTAATTAACCAATTAATTAATTAAAATAGAAGCCACCTGAGAAACATCTGAGGTTAACCTCTGGCTACCACACATGTGCGCACACACCTGCACACATACATAAAGACATTTCAAACGCTATAAAAAAGGAAATCTCTTAATCTGTCCCTAAATCTTCGGGGTGTCATCTATTGCTTTCATCTGCCTGTAGTTACAAGGACTGTGATGTAGAACGTAGAACGGGTCATTATAGAGACAGCAGGACTGAGGAAGAGAATGAAGTGTTAGCCTAGGTGTACTGCTATTAGCTTGAGATGCAACCCAGTGTTTAGAACTCAAAAACACTGGGCAACCTTTGTGTCCAACCTGGAGTTGCCACTTAGGAATTCTCAGTGCCTAAATGAACAAGAAGATACATTATTTCTGTAGTGGAAGAGCAAAGAGAAACAAACTTGCAAGTTTGTTCTGAGGTTGGCTTGAGGAACCATGAAGTTCAAGGCAGTTCCTTCAATGAGTACCTATGGAAGGGCAGAAGCCTTTTGGCCTGCCTGATCTACCAACAATTACACAGTTAGTGCCAACCTAACAGCCTAGCTGAGGCTACAAACTTTACCAACCACAAGGAACTATAGAAATGGTTCTGAGCACATACAAACCAAAGACCCCACTCAACCACAAGGACCTATAGAAATGGTTCTGAGCACATACAAACCAAAGACCCCACTCCGTGACCTAAGCCACTCACAGGTACATTTTGTATCCTAAAAATAGAAGAAAGACAAATCTTTGAGGGACTCCATGGTCCCCTTGTGAACAAAGCAGGCTTTGTCATCGGGAATGATTGTTTTTCAGGGGGAGGTCCTAACAGGAAGCTTTTCTCCATTTTCCTCAGCTTCCTGGATGATGGGGCGGGGGGTCCAGGGTGTTAAGCTACCTTGTCTTCTCTTGCCTGGTAAGCAAATTAACAGAAGTTCTGTTCTGTTTCATCTTTAGATGTTGACTTCTGTTTTCAACGCTGACATCGGAAAATTAATTGATGGTTTCTACATTCCCATCCATTTCTGAATAAGGATGGATAAAGATATTTACTATAATCTGACATGCGTGGGTGTGTGTACATGTGCCAGGTCATAGATATTAATATATATGTGGGCACAAACATCATAGGGACATTAAATACCCTCTGAATGTGGTAAATGACAGGTGGGTCACTTTCACACACAACTTTAAGATTTCTTTAATCTCCTCCTCCAAGGCAGGAGAGGGGTAGAAAGACAATAAGAGTTGGGGTCGAGGGTACCCATAGCACAACAATATATACAGGGCACATGGAAGTCAGAGCAGCTGTGACTCTGCACAAGACCTGTGCATGGTCAAGCCAGCCTGAAGTCTAGCAAGGATCAGGGAGGGACTCATAAAGTCCCATCCCTATCCCTACCTGAGCAGCAAATGATTAGAGATTGATGACTGTTGGTGAATAAGGGGAGAGTCAGTGTCCATCAGGGTATCCCCCCAACCCCCAAGAAGCTACTCGTGTAGATGCCCTACATCCGTGTGCATACAAGCAACATTAAGTGGATACTTTGTGTTTAAACAAAAGAGCATGTGATATTGGAAGTGAAAGTCATGAGGTGAACATGGAAGAAACAGAGTGGATTTGATTAAGACATAATATATACACAAATGAATGTGAAATAAAACATGTTTTAGAAAATAAGCAATCATTTGCTATCTTGGTCTCCCCCTGGTGGGGGTGAGGTGGGGAGGCAAACTCTATGGCCCATGCAGTTGAGATCAAACCTATGGTTACCTCTGGGGCAGCAAGCAAAGAGGCGCTCAAAGGACAGCAGTTGAGCCTGCAGGTGAGGACTGCCACACATGGACGAGTGACTACACTTAACCTTGATCTGGGGAGAGGGAGCTGTTGGGTTTTCATCAGCTTGATAGAAGCTATAGTCATCTGAGAAGAGGGAACCTCCTTTGAGGAATGGCCATCATCAGATTGGCCTATAGGCAAATCTATGGGGCGTTCTCTTGACTAATAATCGATGTGGAAGGGTTTAGCCCACTGTGGGTGGTGCCATTCCCAGGCAGGTGGTCCTGGCTGCTGTAAGAAAGGCTGAGTAAGAAATCCAGTAAGCAGTATCATTCCTCCATGGTCTCTGCTTCACTTCCTGTCTCCAGGGTCCTTCCTGGTGCACTAAAAGGTATAAGGCAAAGAAATCCTTCCCTCTCCAAATTGCTTTTGGTCTTGATATTTATCACAGCAATAAAAGCAAGTGAGTACAGGAATACCCTTGGGCTAGCAGAGCAGAGGGAGTGTATGCTGGTGACACATTCAGTCTTAGATTTGGTTCCCTGTGAATCTCACACACAGTGATAAATCACCATCCACCGTTCATACTGGGTTTCTATTCCTTAACCAGGTATCTTCCTGCCCGGGTTAACGGTGTGCCCAGCTCATACTGCCTTCATGTCTTGAGTGCCTCCTGTCTGACAGAGTGAAGGGCCTGGTGTGATACACAAACACCGTCCTGCAGGTTTGAGATAGCACATTTAACAGGAAAAGTTAAAAGATCTTCTTTCAAACAATTCACAGACCATGTGAAGCTCAAGATGAAGGAAGACCAAAGTGTGAATGCTTCAGTCCTTCTTAGAAGGGAGAGCAAAATACTCACGGGAGGAAATACAGGAATAAAGAGTGGAACAGTAACTGAAGAAAAGGTCATGCAGAGACTGCCCCACCTAGGGATCCATTTCATATGCAGCCATCAAACCCAGTCACCCTTGCTGATGCCAAGAAGTGCTTGCTGACAGGAGCCCGAGATAGCTGTCTTCTGAGAGGCTCTGCCAGAGCCTGACAAATACAGATGAGGATGCTTGCCCCTAACCACCAGACTGACCACAGGGAACCCAATGGAGGAGTTAGAGAACAGACTGAAGGAGCTGAAGGGGTTTGCAATCCCATAGGAAGAACGACAATATCAACCAACCAGACCCCACCAAAGCTCCCAGGGACTAAACCACCAACCAAAGAGTACCCATGGCTCCAGCTGCAAATGTAGCAGAGGATGCCTTGTGTGGCATCAATGGGAGGAGAAGCTCTTGGTTCTTTGAAGGCTCATTTCCCCAGCATAGGGGAATGCCAGGGCATTGAGGTGGGAGTGGGTGGGAGGGAGTGGGAGCATCTTCCTAGAAGCAGGAAGAGGGGGGAGAGGAGGTGTAGGGGGAGGGGATAACATTTGAAATGTAAACCCATAAAATATCCAATAAAAAAACTGCTTTCTCTGCAACTCCAACTTAAATTGAAAGGCAAATTACAGCTTAAAGATTAAATATTGCCTTTAGTAAGATCTGAAGAAGAAGAAGAAGAAGAAGAAGAAGAAGAAGAAGAAGAAGAAGAAGAAGAAGAAGAAGGAGAAGGAGAAGAAGAAGAAGAAGAAGGAGAAGGAGAAGAACAAGAAGGAGAAGAAGAAAAAGAAGAAGAAGAGGAAGAGGAGGAAGAAGAGGAGGAGAGAAGAAGAAGAAGAAGAAGAAGAAGAAGAAGAAGAAGAAGAAGAAGAAGAAGAAGAAGAAGAAGAAGAAGAAGAAGAAGAAGAAGAAGAAGAAAAAATAATAATAATGTTCACATCAAGGTCTCTCTGACCCGGAACTCAGTGTCCTTAAGCTTTCCAAGTGCTAGGTTAATTGTAAGCTTGCCCCTTGGCAGTGCCTGGTGTAAAATTTGTGTTATTACTGATTCTACCTGATTGTCCTACTGCTGATGATTTTATGGAGGAATTTGCCTGCTCTATTTCATAATTCATGATTATCCAAGAGAAAGAACACCAAAGGACACTCTCTCTCCTCCTTTATGAGTTTTCCATAGCAGGAAGTTTAATTTAATAAACTAAGCAAACTACATTCCCTGTGTAAGTAAGTGACGAAAGAATCAGATACGACAAGTAACTTATTGCTAGCCCTATCCCAAAAGGTTGCTACCCTTCTTGAAGACTCACTTCCCCTTTGTCAACATTCTCTCTCTCTCTCTCTCTCCTCTCTCTCTCTCCCTCCCCTCTCCCTGCCTCCCTCTCTCTCATCCTGCAAAATGAACTTTTACCGTAAAAGTTATACTTTGCTTCTCAAAAGTCAACTGTTACTCTTTTCACGGGTTAATTTCCTGTTGTCTCTAGCTAGAATATAACTAGTATCTCCTCCCCACAGGTACCGAGTATGCAGCAGACATCCAGTAAATGTCTCTTGGGTTAGTGAGCACATCATGTAAAGCACTCCCCTCAATCTGACATACCGGTGATAAAAGTTGATAAAAGTCATGAAGCCCACATGCTGCTGTTTTTCTCTTCCTGTATTTGCTAACCTTATTTTCTTCCTTTTCCATATTTTGTAAGGATAAAAAAGTGCCTGGTAAACAAATTGTTTTGCAAATGTCTGCATTTCAAACCAGTCTGGACCCCTTTCCATGTGAGTCCCTGTTTCCCCTCCCAGTTTCTGTCAGTGATCTAACAGTGAGTGTGCCAAGGCTTCGATGTGCCATGTCCCCAATGTGCTCCTGGTTTTGAAGACTTGGTCCTCAGATGGTGGCAATGTTTTTGAAGGCTATAGGAGCTTAAGAGACTGAGCGGGGGCAGGGCTTAAGCCTTCATGGCCTGGCTTCACTTCCTATCCACTCTCTGCTTCCTGCTTGCCAATGCAGTATGACCAGCTGGCTGGAACCCTGCTGTCATGCCTGCCCCACTGTGATATATACCCTGCTTGAACTGTGACCCCTCAAGTAAAACTACCCTCCCCTCCCTTCTGCTCCCCTTCTTCTCCCCTCTCCTCCCCTCCCCTCCTTTCCTCTCCCCTTTACTTCCTTCCCCTCCCCTCTTTTCCCTCCCCTCCTCTCTCCTCCCCTTCTCTGTCCTTTCCCCTCTCCTCCCTCTTCTCCCCTCCCCTGAAGTCTCTTCACATTCCCTATCCTTCCTCCCTCACTGTCTCTCGCCCTCCCTCATTCCTTTTTTGTTCAGTTGGTTTTTCTGGTGTTTTATCTCAGAAGGCACAGCAAGCCGTGGAGTAACAGATAGGATGGCACTGTGACTTCGTATTGCCGGGTATCTGGGCAGATGTTCTTTAGTCTGAGTGCTGTTAGAAGTGACACTTAGTCAACCCTCCTGACCCACATTGTTGCTAACATTTCCTGGTTGTCACTGCAACTGGGAGCAGAGACATACTACCTTTCACTTTTGCAGACATGAGTTTTCTTCCTTCCTTTTCCTTCCTTCCTTCCTTCCTTCCTTCCTTCCTTCCTTCCTTCCTTCCTTCCTTCCTTCCTTCCTTCCTTCCTTCTTTCTTTCTTTCTTTCTTTCTTTCTTTCTTTCTTTCTTTCTTTCTTTTTTTTTGGTCTGATTTTCACTAGGGAAGCAAACCCCAAGTTCAAATCCTCAGTCTACCACCTGTCACTCCACATGTGTGTTTCTCAAGCCTCTGCTTTGGGATAATGTTCTTTGTGGATTGGAGACAATAGAACCTCCCCTATACAGTGCAATAACAACACACACACACACACACACACACACACACACACACAAAATGCAGCAACAGCAAGCATATATACACACCATATAAACTTCTGGGATATGGCATAATCCCTCCCAGACCAGTGTTAAGGAAGATAGCTCCTTTCCTGAATTCTAACTGAGAATTATTTGCAGACAGAATTTGTGGCAGCTCCACTACTATCGTTTTTTTTTTTTTTTTCCTTTTTTGCATACCCTTACACACACAAACTCTGCCTTTCCACATCAGAAATAAGACCTGATTCTGGGCACCCTACCCCCAACGCCAGACAGCTAAATATCTCAACTCTGTCTTTATTGCAACTTGAAAGTGAAGGGGTCTTAAAGGTCTGGAGAAAGCATGACACTTTCCTTGAACTTCACCTGAATTTTCTCAAGAAGCAAATTTCACAAAGTCACCAAGGCCTCACGGGCTGCTCATGACCGAGAGAACCCTCTGCAAAGCCAGAGTCCTGAAGCCATTAGGAAAATGACGACCGCCAAAAGGCTTTGGTTTGTCCTGGGCTGCCTGTCTCATCTTTAGTTGTCTTTGACCTCTGGCAAAGGAGGTTGCCTCTTCCCACTCTGCAGAATGTGCTTTGCCTAATTTGTAGAGAATCCCCAATGGCGGACAAACGGCTGGTGGAAGGCATCATAGCTTAAGTCTTAACAGTCAGAAATGGGCAGGGAAATGGGGAAACGACTCAATGTGTAATCATATCCTGTGTGCCCATAGGCAGCCATAGGCGTCCTCTCTGGAGCATCAGATTCATTAGTGTAAAACAAGAGAGATCAGAAGGGAAAACACGAGAGACGAGTGTGCGCACATGTGCACGCCCATGAGAGTGTTCTTAAAGTACAAAGAATTCTATGGTAGGTGAATATAATGAGACCAGTGCTGATATGATGCCCAAGAATGTCTTCGTTACCTCTTAATTCTAACACACAAACCTTTCTGAGAAACACAAAGAATCCACACTAGACAGAAAGCCACCCTACAGCTGCTGATGGTGTTAGTATGGCTTGAATCCCCGGAAGGAAACAATGTATCAACTCATAAAGATATACCCTTGGGCTATTCATAGCTCATGTTCTCTCTTAATTGTGTCGGTTTTCACAGTGTCATCTTTATGATACTAGACTTAGGGAACATAACTGTTAAGCCTCAAAAAGATGGAGAAAAAAAAACCCAGGTCCTCAAAAACTAAATCAAGGCATGAACATAAAAGAAAAAGTATCCCTACTCCTTAAGAAAAAAATTAATCTGTTCCCATTTCTTAAGAAAAAAATAAACAGTAACTTTATACAACCCTCACAACGTATTCCTTAACCACCAAATAACACAGTGTCCTAAAGTGCAGAATCAGTTTAACACCGAACAAATCATATATTCAAGAAGTAAATGTGCTGTGTTAAAAAGAAATTCTGGAGTTGGGAGACGGCTCAGCAGCTAAGAGTACTTGTTGCTCCCGCAGTGGAGCCAAGTTTCATTCTCTGTAACAACATGGTTGCTCCCAGCTCTCTGTAACTCCCATTCCAGATCTGAGGGCCTCTCTGACCTCTGTGAACGCTATACTCATGTGGTTCACATGCACACAGGTTTTAGACCCATACTCATCAAATGAATAAAGTCTTTTAAAAATTTCAAAACATCAAAATTTGATGTTCCCTAGAACATCAAATATATAAGTAAATTTTTGTTGTCTGAAATGTTGATACTTATAGTCTTCTGGAAAATTACAGTGAATCCTTATGCATTAAATTGGTTTTATTTTGTTGGATTTTATTTTTGAAAACCTTATAGAAGCTTAAATCAGTGATTCCCAACCTTCCTAATTCTGTGACTCTTTCATACAGTTCCTCATGCTGTGGTGACCCCAAATCATAAAATTATTTTCGTTGCTATTTTATGACCATAATGCTGCTACTGTTATGATTCATAATATAAATATCTGATATATGACCTCAGTGAGAGGGTCATTCTATCCCTCAAAGGGGTCACAGCCCACAGGTTGGGAATGCTGACTTAAATCTCACTTCCTCTTCCTTTGACATATCGATGTACATCATGTAGTGACCAAGCTGTCGGCACACAGTGGTCCTGAATGGTTACCATGGATTTCCTCAGCGTGGGCATTTCCTGAAGAGCCTTCTCCTGGATCCCACGTGCTTCAAGCTTTTATCTCACTCTCACAGTGGCTCAGTGACAACAGCAAAGGCAGTACGTGGATTGCACACCACCTCATAGACCATGGGGTGACTTACTTCTGTCACTAAACCATCCATCCCCCTGTCCTAAACTTACCTGATCCCACAGTTGCAAAGGTCATCACTGCCTGGTCTGCTGCAGTTTCAATTCTGCACTGTCATGGCTGTGTGCTAACAGTTCAGATTGGTGCTCCCATCTACTCTGTGTTCCTTTCCGTTTATCTCCTCGTAACTTGCCTTTGTTCCTTGGGGTTCTGGCTCCCCTCCCCCTCTCCCCTCTCTCTGTGTATCCTCCCTGCCCCCCAGGTGACCATGTCTTTCCATTTGTCAACGATCTCAATGATACCTCCATACTTCCTGGTGACTCTTTTATCCACAGCTCTAGTCAGGTCACCCCTGAACCCACCGTATCTAACTGACTGCTCCCAGGGCATCTCACTCAGATGACCCGAAGGCAGTGCAAGTTGCAGGTCTCCCTGAGGACACCGCTGAACTTCTTGAGTGTGAAGCTCCACACGATCACTGAGATCAAACGTTATCGTCACCCACTCCTCTTCCTCCCACGCAATCTCACATCTAAATGCCTGCTCTTCCTGCAGAGCCACCCTTCCTTCCCTCTCAGCTCCTTCCCAGCCATCCACCCCACTGGGCTGTCTCACCCAAACCTCCCAGAATCGCCTAGCATCCCCTCTTCCTCAAACACAGCCCCCACGCAGCAACCATGCCCTCCTGTACTATTCCAACCCTTCCGAGGAGCTCCCGCAATCTGGGGCCTGCCTATCCCTCCAGACTCAAGTATAAACAGCCGCTGTCTCCAGCTCTGCCTTCAGGAGTTCTCTGTATCTTTCCTTCAGCTCCCCGGGCAGGCTGCACTTGCTTGCCAACCTCTCAGTCCAGACAATAATGTTTCCCCATTCCTCTGGGATAGTTTCTGCTCTCAGGGAACTGAACATCCTCACAAAGCCATTTTCCCTAGAATACATTTTGATCATCTGTTTGTTCCTGGGCCACTCTGTACACTCTGTCCTTAACTCAATGCTCTCGGCACGACTTGTTACAATTGTTGGTTTAATTTGCTTATCTGGCTTCGTGACAGGAGACAGGTTTTGACTGCTGGGTCCTGTTGGGTATTTCCAGCTCTGGGAAGAGTATATGCGTTGAGAATGCAGGCGGTGTCAGCTGGATAAATCAGGTGAATGTATGGCAAACCAGTCTTTATACATAATCAGGTCAAAGGGAGGGTTTCCTCATCTGATAAGACATCTTGTTCCTCTCGAGAGGGGGAGGCAGTTTGTGAGAAGCATTCATGCCTAGCCTGGTCTACATAGTTGAGACCCAGCATGTTTCCTCAAACCTAGTCTCTAAGTTTCTAGTGACTGGAATGCCAGGCCTGCATAGACGCCTCTCACCATGCTCTTTCTCACTCCCTCTTCAACTTACCAGTTCTCTCCATTTTCACAGCTCTGACTGCCTTGCATGGCCATGATAAGCAGCCCCAGACTCTGGCCTTCACCACCCGCGCTGGCTAGTGATTGGCCTGCCAGGGCTATTCCAGAGAGGGAAGAGCCACTCTGAGTGTGGATGGAACCATCCTATCATGGAAGGGGTTTTGGGGACAGACTAAATGCAAGGAAAAGGACAAAGTCAGATGGGCCCCAGCGCACATCTCTCTGTGCTTCCTGATTGTGAGAGCAACACGACCAACCACCTCACAGCCACCCAACTGTGCCTTCTCCCCATCAAACTGAGATCAAAGAAAAATCTATCCCTCCTTCAGTTGTCTCCTATTGGGCATTTTGTCCCATCAATGATAAAAGTGACTACCATACTGTCCTCGTGGGGTACCCCAAACATCTTCCTTGGCAGCTAGAGGCCTTTGCTGAGACTCGAAGGCCTTTCGGGACAGCCAAGCATCGTACCCACAGAGCCCTGAGCTGCTTGCCTCTGCAGCAGTGGTTCAGAGCCTGTGACTTCCCTGTTTTTTTGTGTTATCCCAGTGTTAGGAAGGCCATTCGAACTGCAGCAATGTACTTAAGAAACAGGCCCTTGCAATAGTTTTATCATTCGGGGGGAACTTTCCTGAACTGTCTGATTGACCAGCAACCGTGCAGAGGACAACTCTGTGTTTCTTTTGGATGTTTCCAATGTAGAAATCTTGTAGGAAGGTTGTCAGTGTTCACGGGAGTATTGACCACTCTCTGGCTCCCATCACACATGAGGCAGACCCCGAGTGTGCAGCCTTCTGTCTCCCCAAACACTTTATAAAGCAACATCTACGACTGTGCTTCGGAAAGCAGTAACTCAGAGAAATGCACTCATTCCCTGCCCTGATGGGGTGGGACAGAAACATGCGCACCTCTGAACCAGTGAGGAGCTGCCAACTGCTGCCTGACACAGACACCCCCTGTGGGAACACCAGGCCCTCCGTCTTGAGGTTCATATTTGCATTCTGAATCAGTGTAGATTAGCACAGCCCAAAGACAAGGCGACCTAGAAACCCGGGGTCCTATTCATTTGTCTCAGTGCAACCTAAGCATCAGAATCAATTTTAACAGTTCAAAAAAATCCATATCCCGTGACAAAAGGCCAGTGATTTACAGAAACATATCCTGATCAAGAGATTCTGACAAAGAGAAAACTAAACTAAACTAAACTAAACTAAATGTTGAACACAGTAGTGATGAAACCTGTAAGATGGCTCTGTGTTTGGAGAGGCTGTTGCCTATAGGAACTATTTTCTACTGCCACAATGGGGTTGAGCATTGAGTAAAACTGCTTCATAACTAATTATTACCATAGCCAATAATGAATGTATACAAGCAAAAGTACCAAGTGTACATGACATGGTAACTGGACTCTAACCATTATGTGTCTACTAATACAGTGAGTATTATGTTGCTCTTTGGAAGGGGTAATTTTTTTCTTTTATTGGCTGTTTTTTTAATTTAAATTTTAAATGTTATCCCCTTTCCTGGTTTCCCCTCCAGAAACTCGATATCCCATCCTCCCTCCCCTGGCTTCTTTGAGAGTGCTCCTTCACTCACCCACCCACCTGCTCCTTCCCACCCTCCCACCCTGACATTCCCCTACACTGGGGCATCTAGCCTTGACAGGACCAAGAGCCTCTCCTCCCACTGATGCCCAACAAGGCCATGTTCTACTACATATGTGGACAGAGCCATAGGTCTCTTGGGATGATGGTTTAGTCTCTGGGAGCTCTGGGGGAAGGGTCTGGTTGGTTGATATTGTTGTTCTTATGAGGTTGGAAACCCCTTCAGCTCCTTCAGTCCTTTCTCTAATCACATTTTCTGTATCCATTCCTCTGTTGAAGGACATCCGGGTTCCTTCCAGTTTCTGGCTACTATAAATAAGGCTGCTGTGAATATAGTGGAACATGTATCCTTGTTGTATGTTGGGGCATCTTTTGGATTAAGCCCAGGAGTGGTAGAGCTGAGTCTTCAGGTAATACTACTTCCAATTTTCTGAGGAACTGCCAGACTGATTTCCAGAGTGGGTTGTACCAGCCTGCAATCCCACCAACAGTGGAGGAGTGTTCCTCTTTCTCCACATCCTCACCAGCATCTGCTGTTGCCTGAGTTTTTGATCTTAGCCATTCTGACTGGTGTGAGGTGGAATCTCAGGGTTGTTTTTATTTGCATTTCCCTGATGACTAAGGATGTTGAACATTTCTTTAGGTGCTTCTTGGCCATTTGATATTCCTCAGCTGAGAATTCATTGTTTAGCTCTGTGCCCCATTTTTAATAGGATTATTTGATTCTCTGGAGTCTAACTTCTTGAGTTCTTTGTATATATTAAATATTAGCCCTCTATTGGATATAGGATTGATAAAGATCCTTTTCCAATCTGTTAGTTGCCGTTTTGTCCTATTGACAGTGTCCTTTGCCTTACAGAAGCTTTGCAATTTTATGAGATTCCCATTTGTTGATTCTTGATTTTACAGCATAAGTCATTGGTGTTCTGTTCACAAAATTTTCTCCTGTGCCCATGTGTTTGATGTTCTTCCCCACTTTTTCTTCTATTAGTTTGAGTGTATCTGGTTTTATGTGGAGGTCCTTGATCCACTTGGACTTAAGCTTTGCACATAGTGATAAGAATGGATCGATTTGCATTCTTCTACATGCTGACCTCCAGTTGAACCAGCACCATTTGTTGAAAATGCTGTCTTTTTTTTCCACTGGATGGCTTTTAGCTCCTTTGTCAAAGATCAAGTGACCATAGGTGTGGGGGTTCATTTCTGGGTCTTCAATTCTGTTCCATTGATCTACCTGCCCATCTCTGTACCAATACCATGCAGTTTTTATCATTATTGCTCTGTAATACAGCTGGAGGTTAGAGATGGTGATTCCCCAGAAATTCTTTTATAGTTGAGAATAGTTTTTCCTATTCGGGTTTTGTTGTTGTTGTCGTTGTTCCAAGTGAATTTGCAAATTGCTTTTTTCTAACTCTGTGAAGAATTGACTTGGCATTTTGATGGGGATTGCATTGAATCTGTAGATTACTTTTGGCAAGATGGTCATTTTTACTATATTAATCCTGCCAATCCATGAG
Organism: Rattus rattus; assembly: GCF_011064425.1. Taxonomy (NCBI): domain Eukaryota; kingdom Metazoa; phylum Chordata; class Mammalia; order Rodentia; family Muridae; genus Rattus; species Rattus rattus. Next base: position 67,324,412 of record NC_046163.1, read on the forward strand.
TATGGGAGATCTTTCCATCTTCTGAGATCTTCTTCAATTTCTTTCTTCAGAGTCTTGAACTTCTTGTCATACAGATCTTTCACTTGCTTGGTTAGAGTCACACCAAGGTATTTTATATTATTTTTGACTATTGTGAAGGGAGTCATTTCCCTAATTTTTTTTCTCAGCCTATTTATCCTTTGAGTAGAGGGAGGCTAATGAGTGTTTGAGTTAATTTTATATCTGGCCACTTTGCTAAAGTTGTTTATCAGCTGTAGGAGTTCTCTGGTGGAATTTTTGTGATCACTTAAGTATACTATCATATCATCTACAAATAGTGATATTTTGACTTCCTTTCCAATTTGTATCCCTTGACCTCTTTTTGTTGTCTGATTGCTCTGGCTAGGACTTCAAGTACTGTATTGAATAAGTAGGGAGAGAGTGGGCAGCCTTGTCTAGTCCCTGATTTTAGTGGGATTGCTTCAACTTTCTCTCCATTTCATTTGTCGTTGGCTACTGGTTTGCTGTATATGGCTTTTACTATGTTTAGGTATGGGCCTTGAATTCCTGATCTTTCCAAGACTTTTATCATGAAGGGGTGTTGAATGTTGTCAAATGCTTCCTCAGCATCTAATGAGATGATGATGTGGTTGATGAGATGATGATGTGGTTGTTTTCTTTGAGTTCGTTTACATAGTGGATTACATTGATAGATTTCCATGTATTGAACCATCCCTACACCCCTTGGATGAAGCCTACTTGACCATTTTGGATCATTGTTTTGATGCATTCTTGGATTTGGCTTGCAAGAATCTCATTGAATATTTTGGCATTGATAGTCATAAAGGAAATTGGTCTGAAGTTCTCTTTCTTTGTTGGGTCTTTGTGTGGTCTAGGTATAAACATAATTGTGGCCTCATAGAAGGAATTTGGTAGTGTTCCTTCTGTTTCTATTTTGTGGAATAGTTTGGAGAGTATTGTTCTTAGGTCTTCTATGAAGTCTGATAGAATTCTGCACTAAACCCATCTGGTCCTGGGCTCTTTTTTTTTTTTTTTTTTTTTGGTTGAAAGACTTTTAATGACTGCTTCTATTTCTTTAGGAGTTATGGGACTGTTTAGATGGTTTATCTGATCCTGATTTAACTTTGGTACCTGGTACCTGTCTAGAAAATTGTCCATTTCCTCCAGATTTTCCAGTTCTGTTTTGTATAGGCTTTTGTAGTAGGATCTGATTTTTTTTTTTTTGGATTTTCTCAGTTTCTGTTGTTATGTCTGCCTTTTAATTTCTGATTTTGTTAATTTGGATAGTGTCTCTGTGCCCTCTGGTTAGTCTGGATAAGGGTTTATATATCTTGTTGATTTTCTCAAAGAACCAGCTCCTAGTTTTTTGATTCTATGTATAGTCCTTTTTGTTTCTACTTGGTTGATTTCAGCCCTGAGTTTGATTATTTCCTGCTGTCTACTCCTCTTGGATGTATTTGCTTCTCTCTGTTCTAGAGCTTTCAGGTGTGCTGTCGAGCTGCTATTGTGTGCTCTCTCCAGTTCCTTTTTGGAGGCACTGAGAGCTACGAGAAGATCAAACTTAAGGATAATAGGTATAGAAGAGAGCAAAGATTCCCACTTAAAGGGCCAATAAATATCTTCAACAAAATCATAGAAGTAGGTGTAAAAATTTTGGTGTAATGTTGTGTTCTTTTTGGTCGTTCCTTGGTGACAATATCTGTCAGATGAAATAGACTGCAGAGACAGCTTCAAACGAACCTGGGAAGCAGGGTCCTGGGATGCTTTTCCTTTGCTCTATACAATCTAAGCTTCAGAAGTAGATGTAGTCGTCCCTGGGAATCTATCCAACCTGGATGTCAATGCACAAAAAACCTGACTTGGTGGAATCCTTAATTTTTAATGTTATAAAAAATAACTGAATCTGTTTGAGTCCAGATTTCTGAACTGTAACTCAGCTACATTTACTAACATTTATTACCCTTCCACTCTATGCAGTGACAAAAATTCCTTGACCAGACTTTTGTGGCTGTCTAAATGAGTCCACTCTTCAAAGCCTCATCTCTCCCCAGCCAGTCTTCATTGGAAGGCAGGAAGCCCAACACGATTTCAGGGAAATTTCTAACCTTGGAAATGATTTTCAAATTAAACTTTTGAAAGCATGGTCTTCTTAAGTACCTGTATAAAGAGATTATTTTCTTCTAAACAACTCTACAAAGTGCCAGCTGCATAGTCTCCGAGAGCACAGAATCTGTGCCTGAGAATCCATCTATGAGAGGTAGAAAGTTGAGTCTGTTTCCGAGAGGTCATGGTGGTCCTACACTTTCTCATCTAACTGTCTAGCCATACATCTAGGAAAAGAAAATATCCCCACCCTGCCTTTTACTTCCTCTTCCTTCTGCTTCTCCATGGCTGGGCAGGGACATGGTCACTGGAAATAATTGCTCTGATATAGCCGCACCCCTCATCTTTGGTAAGAGAATCACTTCCAGGGTAAATTTAATGGAAAAATACCTCCCCTACAAAGCAATACTCATGGTCTTCTGACCAGCAGGGCCTACCAGGATCGCACTGTTGGACCTCAGCCCAGATGGCAATAGCATAAACTCTACAGTATTAAATAATGCTGTTTCATGAGACCTGTTTTTTTTTTTTTTAACACAATTTAGCAACAGTCACCAAGAAAGTAGACATTATTCCATTTTAGCCCTGCTATCTAGTTCTTCTATACTAACTTGGGGGAATCATCAAATTTATAATAGTTCCCCCAAAAAAACTGTATACTCACTATATAACAAACAATTGAACAATTCTGAACCAACTTCACATTATCTTAACAGTGGGCACCTTCTTTATGTCCATTCAACCTCAAAACATTCCAAGACTTTGTCCCCTCAACTTTGTCATCCTAGCCTCTGTGCTTCCCCAACAGAGCTCTCTGTTTCAGTGTACCAGCCACGTAACACACGTCCCCAGCCATCCATCACCTTTTAGATTCTACCATCTTTTGGGTTCCACAAAGAGGGAAATCCAAAATTGCCAACATTCTAAACTGTCTCTCTCCTAAAGATGAGCCTTCCCATGTCTGAGGCCATGCCCTTCCCTCCCTCTCTTCCTCCTTCTGTCCTCTCTCTTCATCCTGCCTTCTCACTTCCTCTCCTCCCTCCCTCCTCTTTCTTCTTCTTCCTTCCAGTCTTCTGTCCCCCACCCCTGCATCTTTTCCCTACACAATCTACCCGGCCTTATGTATATTGTATCCTAATTGGTTTGGCTTTTGCTTCTCAAATGATATTTTTGAGTAGCAACCAGCACGTCAGGCCAGACAGACCCTCTCCTGGACCATCCATGGATGAACAGTTTCTCCCTGTAATTCTGAAGTCTATTCAGCTACCAGCACCTATTTTAAATACTGGGCGATACTTACAGGCATTAGCCCTGTTTCTGTGGCTCTAGTCCTTGTTGTTGGCACAGATAGGATAACACAGAGCCTCTTTTCTTTGAAAAGTTTTGAAGCCCAACACTTAGGACTTGGTGACGAACATGAAGGAAAATGTTCGTTACCAGGAATGAGTTCACCAGGCCTTCCCAGCACTCTTCCTGTTCCTTTAGATGGTGAGATCATAAAGCAATGTACTTTTCTTGGCACTCAGCTGTTCGCAGACCTTAACGCGTCGAGGAAAGTTAAGTATTAAAAGCAGCCAGCTGGGTTGAAAACACCCCTCTGGTTCAATGTGTAAAAATAATCGGAAGCCTACTTTGCGTCCCATTTTCAGAGACTGCCGAGAAGTAGTGCCTAACAATTAGCTTTATTCAGTTTCTGAAGTATTGACATTCCATTTCATTGCTGAACAGCACTGTTAAAAAGAGCAATTTAAACTGTCTCTTCACCAACCAGGTTAAAACAGCCCTCCTTACCCTGAAAGGATTACTTAAGTGTCACATTATCCTGACAGAATGGTATGCAATCCTGCCCCCACTGCTTCAGGAGAGTTTATGTAAGACTCATCAAGTATTCTTAACCTAAACTACCCTTTCTAGTTGGTAATTCTTGAACATCTTAGCAGCCAACATACTAATATCATGCATCAAGACTAAGAATGAGAGCATGAGTTTTTGTTTTTGATGCTGATTACCTTTGAAACTCTCCCTGATGCTCTAGAATTGGGGTTTCTGTAGCAGCCTGTTTTAGGGAGCCTGTCACATTTATATAACCTCTTCCCACACTGCACAAATTTGGATATAGACGTATATCAAACAGCCGAAATCAATTGTGTACTGTTAATGAAAGTCTACACAGTGGCATGATGCACTTATAGAGATTAGTCCTTTGCCTAACCGTGAGTCAATGCTGAAGCTGTGTCAGCATCATGATGAGCTGGTGGGAGGGGTGATGAGGGGGTCAGAGGCAGGGCTCCCCTCATTGTCATCATTCTTAAGGGCTTGTAGAAAAGGCCAAGTCAAACATAGGGACCCAGTGAGGGAGATGATTCAAACTTATAGGCAATCATCCTGAAATAAAGCCACTCAGCATGGATGAAATTGAAAATGACGCCATCTCAAGATACATTAAGAAAGCCTAGACTTAATAACAGTTTATCTCTGCTCTGTAAAGAGCGTTTTATGTTCACCACAAGGATATGGGAGCAATCCGCTAGACATACTGTTCTTCCTTTCCTCCTCTTCTTGCCTCCCTACACAGTGTGGCTCTAACAGGTAAGTGAAAGAGAATTAGGTAAATGTCATTGCCCTAGGTTTGGAGAGGTTCCTTTGGCTCCACTGCACAAGGGGAGCATCTACCTAAGAGGATGCCCAGTACTGGGTTTCAGTCTGAGCTAGCCAAGGAGGGCGATCGCAGAAGGAGCCAGCAGGAAGGGCTGGAGATGAAGCAGCGTGTGGACCCGTGAGGAGGTGGCACCGAGGACAATTCAAAAGGGGCTGCATATATGAGAGTCACAGAAATGGGTATTTTACCCTAGACAAAGTAGAGATACTATAAGGCATGTGCTGACTAGTCTTATGTCAACTTGACACAAGCTAAAGTCATCTGGGAGAAGGGAACCTCAATTATGTAAATGCCTCCATAATATCAGGCGATATATTGGTGATTGATGGGGGCGGGTCCAGCTCATTGTAGGTGGTGTCACCCCTGGGCTGGTGGTCCTGGATTCCATAAGAAGGCGGGCTAATCAAACTACGAGGAACAAGTAGCACCCTTCCATGGCCACTGCACCAGTTCCTGCCACCATGTTCCTGCTCTGCTCGAATTCCTGTCCTCACTTCGTTTGATGATGACAAACGGTGATAGGGAAGTGTAAGCCAAGGGTACGCTTTGGTCCCCAAGTTGCTTTGGTCATGGTGTTTTATCACAGCAACAGTCACCCTGAGTCAAGGTGAAAACATAAGCATCTCTTGTATTAGGTTGGAACTGGAGATATTAATCTCCACACATGGCTTCTGAGATAGACAGGCAGATCAATAGCTAGAGACATGATAGATACATAAGAGAAAGATGCTAGGTAAGTAGGAAGGCAGGTATATGATGGATATATGATTGATAGACGATATAGGGATAATCAAAAACAAACATAAGGAAGTGCTGTGTATCCATGTTAAGATGTCCTTCATCATTGTCTACAGAGAACACCTGGGCAGTGCCCACCTAGCTCACAGCAGAGCATGAGATTCTCAGAGGGGAGATGGGAGTGGCAGCACTCACACTAGCCAGCAACACCCAAGTCTCTGTCCCTAAACACCACTCCTCCTTTGGAGGAGGACTAAGTACTGTGCTGGGAGAAAGGCATGGCTCCAGAGCTGGGCAGAGAGAGTCTGCAACATCGAGAGTACAGTGATGGGGTTCTGTCAGGAGAGTAGGGAGGGCCCCATGGGCAAAGCCTCAGTTACCTGAGCACTGTCATAAACAGGGGCAGTGACACATGAGCACTGTGCACTGCACATATCCTATAATGGCAGAAACAGCCTATGTATTCGTACTGACATAACCAGAAAACAAACAAACAAAAACAGTCGCTTATGGTGTGCTCCTTTACTCTAAGCGCTAAGGAGGCGAAGACAGGAATGTCGTGTGTTTTCAAGGGCAACCTGGGAAATGAAGACAGTATCAGGCCAGCCTGGGCTATATAATAAGAGCTATTTTCAAAACATCGGACAACAGCTGGAAAGACAGCTCAGTGGTTGAGAGCATGTGTTGCTCCTGCAGAAGACTGAGTTTAGTTCCCAGAATAAACACCTGTAACTGAGGCTCCAGGAGATCCAATACCCTTCTGGCTTCTGAATGTATCTGTGTGCATACACACACACACACACACACACACACACACACATACACACACACACACACCTTAAAAATATTAATACACAAATCAGTAACTTGATAATCTCAACATAAGATTTGTTATCAATTACCCAAGGAAAAGAATAATTTCGGTGAAGGAGTCAGCAGACAGCGATTTATGCAATCGAGAAAACCAACCATCAGGACTTCTGATAGAAGCAGCAGGGAGAGTCCTCTCTGTTAGACACACACCAGGGATCTAGGGCCACCTACTGAGATATCTGTGCTTTATTGCCACTCACAAGGAGGTCCCTAGATGACAGAGAGAATCACCACTGTGTTAAATTTCTCACTGTCACCATGGTCTTTGCAACTATCCAAGCAAAACAAAGAATTAGAATTTTACTTAAAATGCATATGGACAGAGGTGTTTTCAAGGTAATATTCTAGGGTTTCAAAAGAAAAAAAAAACCAAAAAAACAAAAAACAAGTTAAGATTACCATTCAGGAGGACTGCTGGTCAAACACAGGATAGCAGGACAGTAGAAATAAACATTTATGCCACTCTACCCATTCCCTGCCCTTGGTCCATGGAGAGAAACAGAGTCACTTTCTGTTTTGGAGCAAATGTGTGTGTGTGTGTGTGTGTGTGTGTGTGTGTGTGTGTGTGTGTGTCCCTGTGTATGTGTCTCTATGTGTCTCTCTATGTGTCTTTCTGTGTGTCTCTGTGTGTATATGTCTGTGTGTCCCTATTTATGTGTGTGTTTCTCTATGTGTGTGTGTGTGTCTGTATACCTGTCTCTGTGTGTGTCTCTGCATGTGTTTTTGTGTGTCTGTGTGTACCTGTTTCTCTCTCTCTCTCTGTGTCTCTCTCTTTCTCTCTCTCTCTGTGCCCCTCTCTCTCTCTCTCTCTCTCTCTCTCTCTCTCTCTCTCTCTCTGTGTGTGTGTGTGTGTGTGTGTTAAAATGTGTTTGACATGTGTGTGTGCATGTGAGTGGAGGTCAGAGGTCAGAGTCCGCATCTTTCACAGTCGCTCTCCACCTTCATTGAGGCAGGGCGCGCTAGGTAGTTTTGTGTTAGTTAACTTCCCAGGAGCTACAGTCATCTGGGAAGGAGGAACCTCAACCGGGAACATGGCTCCATCGGATTGGCCTGTAGGCAAATCTGTAGAGCATTTTCTTGGCTGATTACTGATGTTGAAGGGTCCAGCCCACTGTGAGAAGCACTGCTGTGGGACGAGTGGTCTTGGGTTGGATAAAAAGGCAGGCTGGGCAGTCCCTGGAGAGGAAGCCAGAAGGCGGTGTTCCTCCATGGTCTTTCCTTAGTTCTTGCCTCCAGCTTCCTGGCCTGCTGGAGTTCAGGCCTCACTTCCCTGCTGATGGACTGTGAGGGGGATGGGTAAAGCCAAATAAATGCTTTCCTCCCAAGATGCTTTGCATCACAGTATTTATCACAGGGGTGGAGATCTAACCAAGACACAGGACCTCTCAGTAACCCTGGAGCTCATGGATTCTTCCTGGGACCCCATTGTCTCCATTTCCTTACTGCCCCCATCACAGACACAGGCTGTTGTTATTGCCAGACTTTATGTGGCTGCAGGGGATCCAAAATCACATCCTTGTGCAAGTATAGCCATCCCCTCGCTGGCTGAGCCTTCTCCACAGCCTCTGAGACTCACTCCTTTCTTCTCCTCTACCCTCAAGTTCAGAGAAGAGAATGTAAATATTTTGCACAGTTGATGTGGGTAGGGGCACCTAGTGAGAGACATATAAAGACATCTTAGAGCAGGGTTGGTTACTAGGGTTTATGTTTGTTTATGTTTCTTGTTGGGGAAGGAAGACCATGAGAGTATGTGATGTGTTCCCAAAGATTATATGACTCAGTCAATGCTATGAACCCCTGCCACAGGAAATAAGTCAACGTCGTGATGTGCATGTGTGTGTGTGTGTGTACTATGTGTGCCTTTCTGTGCACATGTGTGTGCACAAGTGTGTGCATAGTCTTCATTTTTAAGAGAGGAAGAACACAGAAAGCAACCTATGTTGAAAGTGTGATTTTGGATACTATGCTCTCTCATAGCAGACTGTGAATAGACACGCACAGCCTAGTATCCTATGCACACATGCATTGTAGGTGCTCAGTAAAATGAGTCAAAGCAATGTCCGTGGATTGAAATGGGCTTTGGAGGGCTGTAGCGAGGTTGGCTGGTGTCATAGAGGAGGACGTGAACAATACAGAGTCCTGGCAGGATGGCCTGAGGGACGGGGAGTTTGCAATTCAGAAACCCACTGGGATGGGTCAGGGAAGAGCCCTGCCCCTGCAGAGCTCACCACACACCGGGTCAACAGTCAAACAGAATTATTAAAAGTGTGGTGAAATAAGATTGAGACAGAAGTAAAGCCAGGCATGGTGGGGTGGATGGCACACACCTGGAATCTCAGTCCTTGGGGAACGGAGGCAGGAGAATAATGAATTTGAGTTGAGTCTGGGCTAAAATATTGAGTGTAAGGCCCACCATGTCCACAGGAGACCCTGTCTTAAAAATAAATAAATAAATAAATAAATAAATAAATAAATAAATAAGGCAAAATAAAGACTTCCAGGAGTTCCTGAGAGGAGTGAGTTCCTCAGAGGAGGGAGGGAGTTCTGAGAGGAGGTAGTTCTGAGAGGAGGAATCGTTTAGGCTGAATGCCAGAAGTCTCTGCTGTTGGCCAAGATATAGCACCAGATCTGTGATCTGAATGGCCCACAGTCAGCCTGGTGGCAGGCGTTGGCAAGGGTGCTCAAGGCCACTGCTCTATACTAGGGAGGGAAGGAGAAGAGGTGTAAAAAGCCTGGTATATCCAGAGCACCAAGAGAATCCCCCAGGTAAACCTACAAGGTAAACCTGAGAACAAACAGAATCCGAAGCGTGTGAGATTACCAATCACGTAAAAGATTTTTTTAACTCCAATCTCAGAGCCACACGGAGAATTTTAAAATATAGGATAACGTTGCCATTTTCGCATTAAAACATTCCTCTTGATTGACAAAAGTGTCATGGGGCTGTGAAGTGGGCGGGCCATCTACTGTAATTTGCTATTGTGCTGACACTTGCTGCCCACGATGATAAAGGTGACCCCAGGGACCCTGAAGTCCGGTGGTCTGGGAGAAGTGCAGCAGGAAGAGCAGACATTTTAGTGGACAGCACACCCTCCCTTCGCTGTCCTTACCACACAGTGATAGATTACAGGCCATAAGCTGACAGAGCTGGGGAACAGAATTCTAAATAGAATTCTTGTCATGATGACCGGGGCAGACTTGACCACGGCCACCTTAAGATCCAACACAATGGCTCTCTAGGGAGCAGAATACTTAAATATCAAATATGCATTTTTTTCTTTAAATTTTACACTCCTCTGTGGTGATAAATGATTTTGCTAGATGGCAGATAATTTGCAAGAGAGAAAAAAAAGACCTACCACATTTACTCTCTTAAGAGGCAGGGGAAGCAGAGGCTGCAGTTCGTTTCTAATATGCACGCATGGTAGGAGGGTATCCTTAAGTGCATGGTTGGAAAAGGACTGTTATAAATGTCCCAGTAAACAGGGCGAGTTTGTGAAGTCATCCTTAGAAAACCTAGAAGAAGGGCTTTAGACTAAAAACCTCTCAAGGAAAGGTTTTCAATAAATTTGGACAGAACCAGCTCTGAAAGCCACAGAGCGACCTTGGCGGACACAGGTGTTTCCAAGCTCCGTTTGCGCAGTCAGCGAAAGACGCTAAAAATTTGGTGTGATGTTAGGAGATGGAGTCAGAGGTGCTCTTTCCTTCATTGGAATCTGTGTATCTGTGGCAGTCTCTGTTTTCCTGCACGGCAGGCATTAAGAATCAAAATAAAGAGCCGTATATATACACAGCCAAATGTAGGCCTGGCCTAACCCTGTTAGACCCATATCCAAAAAGTAACCAAGTGTGTGACTCACACAGCTCTCATTGCCGATCTCTTTTATCAGGGGCAGCAAAGCTCCCGTGTGAAAACGGACCCTTAAGATACATAAAAACTTGCTCATGACCAATTTTTAACATTTGTTTGTGTGCACATATTTTTCATATCTTTCCTGTTAGAGCAGGGACACGTGGGTATGCTTACATAAATGTGCAGACAAATGTGTAGGGGCAATCGATCAATCCTTTTCTTACCGGTAACACTTCACAGCAAAAACCTGGAAAGTACCAGGGAAGAGAAGTGGGTTTATAAGGAGTTACAGAGCAAAGCAGGCTAATGTTGTCAGGATGTTGGAGCGATGGATCGGATGGACTGAAATGGTCACAGGGCTTGGGGGCCTAAGCGACGGTATGGGGACATGGTGTGAGATAGGGACTTTGATGTGCTGTGGCCATGGCATCAAGAAAATCTGCAGTCAAGTATGACAAATGGGGAACCGTTGTTTGTCATGAGCTACTGGGTGGATGTTAGGTGATGTTCCCCAAGAGCTAGAACATCACTGGGTATGAAAAAGCAGGACATTGGGGTCTCGTGTGAGTGGTGATAAAGCTGGGGTGATAATAACTGTGCCTGTCCCCTCGGTGGGAATGCCTGGAGGAGTACACAGCCTCCCCAAGATCCCTCAGCATCCCCTGCGTCTGACCTTTGCTGCAGGTCAGCACTCACTTGGACGTTGACCTCCTGAACCGAATCTCTCACAACAACCCTATCGAGTCTCCTTACCATGCTACCAGACACTATAACTACCCTGTTACTTTCTTAAGTCACATGGTCCTGCTTGTGGCCATTTTTCATCCCTCTAACGTTCTAGACAACTTCCCCTTGGTGTATGATACTCTACTGAAGCACTGCGTCTCAGCTCCTGGTGTAGCCTACCATGTTCCTCACTGCACTCTGGTTGCTATGGGCTGATCCCACATGTGATTTACCTTTGAATCACTACCGTTGATCTCGATGTCTGAAACAGAGTCGTTAAAAATCCGAATTATCAGTATCTACAGATGTGCTAATTTGCCTCTCAACTACCCGGGAGACACAGCTTTGACCGCTTGCAGAGAGGAAGTTTACATAAAGAATAAAATGAGGGGAGAAAACTGATTTTGGACGTGCACAGTGCCATCCCATGACGAAAAAGGAGGGAAGAAATAACCAGAAGAATCCAAGAACCTGTATTGCATTCTCCGTCACCTGATCCACCAAGTTATGGGCCAGTAGCCTCCCAGTGGCAGAGGGGAGTTTGTCCTGAGGCCCTGCCTTCCTTCATGACCGGCTCTATCCCATGAACCAAGGGCAAGAACAAATTCTTTTCCCCTAAAGTTGTTTCTGTCGGGTGTTTTATTATAGCAACAAAAAGTAACTCACTATCTGACGATGTTTGGAGCACAATGGGGCATTCATTATAGGGAATGTTTTATATCTGTAGTCATGGTCACCAGTGAATACTGTGAAGCCACTATACCAGCGCTATTGATACACAGAAGAAACTGATACTTGGAAACTATCCCAGGAGAAGTAGATATGGGTTTTGTTTGGTTGTTGGTTTTGGGTTTTGCTTGTTTGTTTGTTTGTTTTTCTCTGTAGAAGTCACGGGAAAGGTGATTTTTGCTTTCCTACTAAACTAGTCTCTGATCAAGCACATTGCCAGAATAGGGCAGACACCAACTGCAGAGGTGTAGTGGGGGCACTGGAGAGTGTGAAATGAAGGATAGGGTGTGCGTGGTGAGGGGTGCAGGGTCAGGGGCGCAGGGTGATGGGTGTGGGGGGAGTGAGGAGCACATAGTGAGGGGCTCAGGGAGGGGGTGCTGAGTGAGGGGTGCAGGGTGAGGGGAGCAGGAGGAGGGGTGCGGGTGAGGGGAGCAGGAGGAGGGGTGCAGGGTGAGGGATGAGGAGTGAGGGGTGCGGGTGAGGGGTACAGGAAGTAGGGACTCCACCCACTCTGCGGATCTCTGGCTGCTGCATGCAGACTCTAATGCATTCATCTGCAAATCAATGCCCCGCTGGTTCAGAAATAGTTCTAACTGTGCACAGTGGCAGGCTGAAGAAAATATTCATAAGACCCAGGAAGAAGTATTTTTCCAACTTCTTCAAAGGAGAATTCGCTTCCAGAATTTTCTCTTAAAAGTAAACTTTCAAGGGACTGAGGATGGCTCAGAGATTCGGAGCCTGGCTGCTCTTTCTGAGGACCTGGGTTCTATTCCTAGCACCCAAGGAGGGAGGCTCCGAGCCATTTATTTCCAGGGGGTCTGGCGCCCTCTTTTGGCCTCCGTAGGCACGGTACGCATACAATGCACAGCTGTACATGCAGGGGAAAAAAACTAAATACTGTAAACAAACAAACAAATAAGGTATACATGCTATTAATATACAGACAAAAAATGAACTTCACTGTCAGTAAACGGTTTTGATGATAGTGTTTAGAAATTTTTTTTTAACGTGGATGACTTGTGTTGTACCCTGTACATTTTTTTACTGCTAATGGGGATATAAATTTAATATAGCTCATGCTAATTATATCTAGTAATATGTAACCTATGTACTATATGATACCCAACAGTATTAAATATGATGTTATATATGTTTAATAACATGCATATCAATTATTTTATATTATTACATATAGTGGTTTTACATCTAATACTCTATGTTATATTGTGTCATACATGTTGATATGTAATGTAAATATATCTTGTGCATCGTGGTTGTGTTATGAAGCACTGGCCCAGAGCTGTCCTGTCACAACCTTGAGTTGGGATGGTGGTGGCTCACACTTTTGTCATCTTATGAGCAAGTAGGACTCTTTTGGAGATGATCAGGGGTACAAGTTATAGAAAAAGTGAATAAGCGCTCTCTAAAGCCAGCAGTGTCTCCCGCCCTGTTTTAATGAGGGAAGGCAGCAGAGAGGATCTAATAAGGCAGAGCGTTCCCGTACACTGTGCGAGCGCTCCCAGCTGCCGTTCACTGCCAAATATAGCACCGGGGAAATTAGTCCTCAGAAATACTGCCTGCTGCCGGGACTGCTCTGTCTGACAAGAGAGGGTCTGTACTCTCATTACCTTGCTGGAGACACAGGAAGAGAAGACAGAGAATAATGGAAGAGGCCATGGGGAAGGGGTGTGCAGGAAGGGCCAGCATCTCATCATCTGGGAGTGGGGAGGGGATTGCACGCACCCGGAGCCAGGTGAACAGCGATTCCACGACCTGGCCGCTCCCCTGCCCGCTTGAGAACTCAGGGAGAACAGTGGCCTTGATTGTAAGCAGAAACGACAGAAGCCAAAGAGAGCTCTGAAGCTGTGTCTCCCAGTATCTAGAAGGCAGGCTGACTGACAGTCAAGGGCCATAGCTTGCCCTTGGAGAGCAGAGCTGTCCGCAGCAGCCACCCACACACACTGCGAAAAGGGAGGGATTCTGTCAAGACAGAAAGGGAGGTGGAGCTCCCCACCCACACTGCCAGTCTCAGCAGACAGGCCGACTTCCACATTTGGTGCTCATACCATCAGCTTACATCTCAGACAACACAAATCGACCTGTTTGTTTGTGCCCAGGGTTGTACAGAGCTGTGCAGCAAAAAGTCTCTGTTATATCTCACTATGGTTATTTTAAGAAGCCTGCGTTACAGATAGTACTTAGGGAGCAAGGAACATTCTGGAAAGTTAAAAAGACCAAGAGGGAGCAATATCATATCCACCCCTTTCTCCAGGACTTTGTGGGCACTGTCTCTCCAAGACTATGCAGACACCATTGCTATTCATCCTGGATTGAGGAGAATAAACCCAGCTTCATTCTCTCTTGCAATAAACCATTGCTTAGAGTCAGTGGACTTGATGGGCATTTTGCCTGTGTCTGAGTCTAACATCTTCAGGGTTTTAAATAGAACTCCAGGATGTTTGAGTTACTCCCAAGTTTCCCCTTCACTAAACGGTTATCTTTTCTGTCAGATACATCTGACAGATGCACGTGTAATTTGCATAACAAAGAGAACAGATTGGAATTCAGAGATTCTCACTCCCATAGTCTAAGCACCTCATCAAACTATCAGTTTCTCCAGGAGGCCACCCGCAGGCATGTGATTGTTTTGTGGTACAAACATACCTGAGCCCTTCAGAACATACAAGCCTACTGTGATATTCATTGGTGACAACTGGAACATACCTGAGACAGCTGAGGGGCAAAGGATACAGACACGTAAAAACAAATCCTCTTCTGCCTCCTTACACAGAAACAAACGAACCGCAGGGAAAACTAAGGAAACACGGCATGGTATTTATAAATAATTATTATATCTGAGACATTAGATGCTGGACCCCTGACACTAAGGTCGTTTAAGGTTCCACCTCATCCCACTCAGGATGGCCGTAATCCAGAGAACAAATGGCAGCAAATCCTGGCTACCACACACGAGAGAAAGGGGATCCTTCCACACTGACTGAAGGTGTGTAAATTGGTACAGCCCTTCTGGAAGTCAGTGTGGACGTTTCTTTAAAAGCTAAAAACAGGACGACCATACGACCCACTCTTGATCAAATACCCTATGGATGCCATAACACTCCAGCAGCAATGTGTCCCTGACTGTAGTCACTGCTGCTCTCTTCACAATAGCTAGGAAACAGAGTCAGTCCAGGCGTCCCTCAACTGGCGAATGGATAATGAAATTGAGGAACATGCACACGATGGGGTTTTATTTAGGGATAAAGAAAGATGAAATTATGAATTGTCAGGTAAATGGGTGGACCTAGAAAGTGTGAATGATGTTATCAGGGCCCCAAGAGATAAACATCACGTGTCCTTGCTTCATATATGACTCTTTGTCTAGAGTTTTAGATTTCTGTGTTTAGTTGGAGGTACTTGAAGAGTCCAGGAAGCTAGAAAGGGGCCACTGAGCAGAGGGAAGATGCCTTTGAGTAGGGAGGGGAGTGGTAGGGCACCAGGGAAGAGGCAGGATACTGGGGTGGGGGTGGGGGGTAAGTGCAGATGGATCGGATGAAGAGATAAGGAAGAATGTTTACTAAAACTAAGGAAATAAGAAGCTGTATGGAATTCGACTGTTTTATAAGCTATTTAAAAACAGAATTAGAACAAGAGTTAGATTCGTAGAGTTTGACCCAGACAGTGCCGCTCGCAGAAGCCATAGGTCATCAAACAAAAATCCCAGCGCCTCCTTAGGAATTGTTGGCCAGCATCACACTTTGAGAGAGAAACATCCCATGCGGCCTTGTCCTGTATGGTGCTGCTGTTTCAGAAGATCAAAGTCATTTAGAAGGCAAAGAAAGCCTTGCTGGATGAAGTATGACAGTGGGGTTGGGCGTTGAGGTTTCGTAGCCTGGCCCCACTTCCTGTTCTGTTTCTGCTTCCTATGTGTGGGGCGATCTGTGAATCTCACTGCTCCCTGACTGTCAAGTTCCCGATACCACGCTGTCCCGCCATGATGGAACTGATCCTTGTAGAACTGTGAGCTGAAGTAAATCCTTTCTTGCCTGAGTGGCTTTCTGATTGTGGTGTTTTTAGAACAGCAGCAGAAAGGGAACCAATATAGTCAGGGAGCCCCCAGAACCCCCAAAGCAATGTAGGCAATTGCCCTTGTTCCTGGTTGCCCACCTGTACTGCATGGCGAGACCCTACTGCTACTGCTTTAATTATAGGACACTTAACGATTATAGAATCAAGCTGGTGCCTAGCTGACGCTTTCCTCCTGCTGGCTAAGTCACAGTGCCAGAAGGTGCTGTGCAGACTACTGGGGAATAAACCCCATTGGCCATCCTATGCAACTGTGAGACCTGCACACTCGGATAGCAACCCATCAGGCAGACCGTGCTCAGAGCATGGTGACCTGGTTGTTGTGGCGGTGCCAACCACTGTCCGGCTGGATCTGAGGACTCGGAAGGAATTCGTAGTTGGTACTGTAAATTTGGTCAAAGGGTGAATCACGGCTGGAGAGGTCATAGGGACTGGAGAGCATCTGCTACTATTTTACTCGACTGACTTCATGTGAAAACTGCCTTCTAAATAGTTATGTTTATGACACAGATTAGAACTAATCTCAGCCTTGGCCAGAGAAGCTCTGGGTGTGAAATGAGCAGATGTTAATGCATAGATTCCTAACTGGTGAAGGTTCTGGAAATAAGTGACTACCGGGTACCCACCTTAAATGGACCCACTCAGAGGCTCAGAGAACATCACAGCAGAGGAGGTGAAAAGACTCCAGGAGCCAAGGACGGGGAGAGAGGCCGTGTGCAGTGATGTCTTCCACACATGCTGCTGGCCTTCTACCCATAAACGCATAGCAGCAGTGGGTGTCCACGTGGTGCATGTAAGACTGGGCCTATCAGCGTTCTATTGAGAGCAGGGAGGGGCCGTAAGCTCCTTTCCCCACCCTCCCATGAGGAGCCATAGACAGTTGACGGCTGCTAACAGACGAGACTCTATTCCTCAGTGGTTGACTTTCTCAAGAGAAGGAGATGCCGTGCATACTCAGGTAAACCACACAATTAAATATAGCAAGCAATGAGAAAAGAAGGGGCCTTGGGGGGAGAAGAGGGAGTAATTTAGAACACATTTGTAATGAAATTGTGACAGAGTAAGCATAAAACAATCTCGTGGCGAGTGTTCCTCGTGTTTAAAGCTGACGTAATCATATGGGGTACTTCATGGGGGGGGAGGGGACCCTCTTCAGCACAGCAGAGCATCCCTTAAACATTCTGTCCCCCTGTGTCTGTGAGCTTGTCGCCACCAGCACCTTCTTTTATTCCTAAAGCAGGGTCTGCTCTGGGGTATTCGTGGGCAGATCTTGCAGAGCTCCACCCCCTGTAACTTTCTCCCTAAGGGCAAATGCTCTGGCCTTTCAGTGTTCTATCAGATCCTCTCCTGACCTGGTCAAATGCTAAGCACAGCCTGAGCCCTCAAGAGCCATCTGACGATCACAGATCCCCAAAGGCAGCGAGAAGAGAGGTCTTCAGTGTGCAGAAGACATTTACAAGTAGAGCAGGTTCAAGACCCCAGGGACCTGTCTTGAATGAGTGGCCAGAATGAGAAGCCGGAGCAGGAACAGAGCCCGGTTCTGAGCACACGACCATCCTAACAGCCCAAGCAAATGGTTCTACTTTACTTCAATTCTTATCTTGATGCTTCTAGTTTAATGAAACCATCTGTGGGCTTTTATTTGGCTCTCTCTCTCTCTCTCTCTCTCTCTCTCTCTCTCTCTCTCTCTCTCTCTTTCTCTCTCTCTCTCTCTTTCTTGACAAGGTCTTACTTGGCAGTCCAGCCTGTCCCGGAATTCACTATGTAGCGGTGACTGTGACTGGCCTACGCTCACTCAAGGCAACCCTCCTGCCTCAGTCACTCTCGCCAGTGAACCTTAAGGAGATAAGTGTTAACAGCTGTACCTAAACTTGCCAGAGGGTTGGAAGCCAAGGCAAAACACCAGTGTGCACGTGGCAATATGAACTCTGAATACTGCAAATCGAGGTTGCTATTCTAACTCTCTTCCTGAGCTAGAGAAATAACAACTGGACGTCTTCTAGAAGAGTCACGACGCACGGGGGGATCATCGCAAACAAGCCCAACCCCCACCTCAGTCTCAGCGACTTCAGGCAGCAAAGGTTCATTTCTGGCTCTTTTTGAGCACCCAGCAGAGACTCTGTTCCTAATGGTCACATGGGGACCCGGCTGACACAGCCTCTCTACCCATGGGGCGACAGTACCAAGGACAAGTGAGACCTCGGGAGACCACAGGACCAATTAACTCATCCAATTTGCTCAGTGGAGAGCCAGCTCTACTTCTATGGCTCGCTAGCCACAAGGGAAGCAGACGTGACCCACAAGTGTCCCTGGGAGGGGGAGGCGCTTAAAAGCACCTCACTGAGGATGGGACTGACTCCTGCCACTTTTACTTTTACTAGAGAAAGAACAGGTGTCTTCTCTCTGAGATATGAGATTGTGTGTGTACACTCCTGGTGTGCCCACATGCCCGCACACACAGGCATTAATTGGCTCAAATCAAATCAAGTCAAATCAAATCAAATGCAACCTAGGACCATACGCTGAGCACTGGACAAACCACACTTTGGTTGAAAAAAGATGAGCATGTAACTTTAGCTCAACTGCTGAGTGGCTACTCTTGGCCTCAAACGGCCACAAACACTCATTTGGAAAGAATCCTCGAGGCATCTGGGATGGAGGATTAGTGAGCGGAGTGTTTGCTGCACAAGCATGATGTCTTGAGTTTGACCCTAGCACCCACATAAAACAGCCAGGAGTGGTGGTGCCCAACCAAAACCCGTACTGGAGAGCTAGAGACAGAGGGGCTTCATAGCCTTGGCCAGCTAGCACGCCCAAGTTAGTAGCTGCAGAATTAGTGAGAGACACTGTCCTCCAAGTAGGGTGGAGAGGGATTAAGGAAGATATCAGATATCTTATACACACACACACACACACTCACACACATATACATGCATACACATATAACCTCCTCTGTGTGTGTGTGTGTGTGTGTGTGTGTGTGTGTGTGTGTGTGTGTGTGTGTGTGTGTGAAATGTGCTTGCTTTCAGCACACTACTTACTTACTTTGGGATTTGATGAGAGAGCTCAGAGATCCTTTTGAAAGGTAAGTTAATAGTGGCCACTCTCCTGAACATGAAACCTCAGAGATGATGGTTTCTAAACAATTAAACAGGATAGACAGCATCATGCCATCCTGGTGCCCTAAATCTCTATAACATAATCTCTATGGCAAATGAGATTACTTATAAACCGTCTGAAGGCGGACGCTATTAACACCCTGTTGTGCTATGCAGGATCCAAGAGGAAGATCATTCTGGGTTCCTATTGGCAGGCAGCAGTCTGAAATGCAGGAAGCAGGGGTGGGGGTTGGGGGAGAAGAGATTCTTCTCAACAGTGTCTGACCTAACATCTCAAAGAAAGACAAGAAAAGAACAATCTAGAATATTTTTATTTAAGATGGAAATTAAGACACTGTCACTTGCTTTAACAAAGGAAAGATCCATATAGAGCCTACCTCTGTTGAGATAGCAAGACCCAGAAAACTCTGTAGATTTAATTCAAGAAAATAATGCAGAAATAACTAACTGGGTAGATTTAAAGAACACAATGTAAAAACTAGTATTACAGTCACATCGTATCTAACATACTTGAAATGTTATCTTCTTTTCCCCCTTAAGATATTCTAGACTTCGATTTGGTGATGAAATTCTGCCAGTATATTTAATATAGGACCAGTTCTTTCTTGTTTATCTTTTATTTTGAAATCATGTATCATTTCAGTCACATAAACTGTTGTTGGTGTGTAAGCACAGGTCCTCAGAACACGATGAAAGGGATTGGAGCTGTGCACAGAACAGGATGTGGTGCTACGCAGACGGCAGCCAGAGAACTTTACCAAAAATTTCAAGAAGATTTGACTCTTATTGTAAAGTGTGCATGCATGCGTGTGTACATGTGTGTGTGTGTGTATGTGTGCATGTGTGTGTGCATGTGAAGGTGCATGTGTGTGTGCATGTGTAGGTGCATGTGTGTGTATGTGTGTGTGTGAATGTGTGTGTGCATTCATGTATGTGTGTGAATGTGCGCATGTGTGTGTATATGTGTGTGTGAATGTGTGTGTGCATTCATGTATGTGTGTGTGAATGTGTGCATGTGTGCATGTGTGTGTGCATGTGTGTGTGCATGTGTGTGTGCATGTGTGTACATGTGTGTGTGTTCGTGTATGTGTGTGTGAATGTGTGTGTGCATGTATGTGTGTGTGTATGTGCATGTGTGTGTGCATATGTGTACTATAGGCTTCTAATGGAGGCCAGAAAAATATGTTGGAGCCCTGGATGGAGAGTTAAAAGCTATTGTGAGTTTCCTGATGTGGGTACCCAGGTCCTCTGTAGGAACAGCAAGTAATCTTGAGCCAACTCTTCTGCACCATAAAAATCTGACCCCGACAGTCTTCAGATCCAAGAAGGAAACAGAGCAAACCCTTAAGGAAGCATCTGGCTACAACCTGACCTACTCACAGCTTAAGTTCTTAAGGAAATGTTATCACCTCCATTTTGTGAGAAAATAGAGACTCCAAGTTAGAGACCCTCCCACGTCTAACTCACAGCTCTGTGGGTTTCCAATCTCTTCATATGCTCTTCGGAAATCTCACATACTATTAAAAAATCACAGTAATTGATTTTCTAGTTAAAAATAAGTCATTTAGACATTAGACATGCACTGCTGCCTGCCACTTACCATTGCCTTCAGGGGTTAAACGGTCTCATGTAGTAGCATTTGCTTCTTTTTTATGAATTGACTTTCACTGGGTATGTGTGTAGTGTGTGTGTGCTTGTGTATATGCATGTTCGCATGACTGTAGATGTGCTTCTGCTGGTGCACAAGTATGCGCGTGAGTCTGGAGGCCAGAAGTTGGCACCAGATTCTTCCTCCATTATCATCCACTGTGTTAATGAGGCTGAGTTTCTGCTGACTCCAGCTGGTCCAGCCAGCTTGCTCACTCTGAGGATTCCTGTTCGCTGCCTCCACAATGCTGGCCTTACAGAGGGCAACCTTGTCTGCTCTACATCTACGTGGGCCTGGGGATTCGAACTCTGGTCCTCATGCTTGTGCACCAAGCACATCCACTGAGCGTCTTCCCAGCCCTTCTGCTCTTTTCCCTCGACTCTCCTTCTCAACTCCTTATTCACTCAGTACATGCCTCAGAGACGGAGGCGGGGACAACGGTGGAAAGAAACCGCCCTTGGTACAGTGGGCTGGAGTCAACTATCAAGCGGAGAGGTATATGAAAGCCTAACACTCCAGCCTTTGCCCTGTGGCATGATGAGAGGTTCCCTGTCCGCACAGATGTGAAAGCCCGTATTACAGCACCGCCTGTCTCCGTCCTATCTTTAAAATACGACTTTCAATAAAAGTAAGAATATACTTCATTCATATAGCACTTCTGTGAGGCGCAAAGAAATAAGTTTAATGCATACATGTAAAGTATAAATCTGACTAGTCTTAGAATCATAATGTGGCATGTCTGTAGTCCAATGTCAGCCACTTGAACTCAACAGTAGAAAATGTCGAAAGGATTTAAAAATTACACTATCCTATGTCGTCTTTCCCCTGTAATGTATTAGAAACCAGAGGAAAAACTACAACATCAAAGACACAACCCGAGGGGTTGGGGATTTAGCTCAGTGGTAGAGCGCTTGCCTAGGAAGCGCAAGGCCCTGTTGGTCCCCAGCTCCAAAAAAAAAAAAAAAAAAAAAAAAAAGGAAAGAAAGACACAACCCGAAGATGGAAATGAGGCGCGGGGCAGTAAAGGAGGGAGAGAGGGAAAGAGGGAGGCACGCAGACATGAGAAGAAAAGAAAAAGAAAAAGGAAACATCTCTGTCAACAATCTTGTGTGAGGAACCTAGAGGACCCTGTTAGAATATACATGCTGTGGTTGTTTGATGACAAATGGCCCCCATAGGCCCATAGGGAGTGGCATCAACAGGAGGTGTGGCCTTGCCAGAGTAGGCGTGGCCTGATTGGAGTGGGTGTGGCCTTGTTGGAGCAGGTGTGGCCTTAGAGTGGGAGTGGCCTTTGTTGGACTGGGTGTGGCCTTTTTGGAGAAAGTATGTCTCTGGGGGGCGGGGGCAGGAGCTTTAAGGCTTCAGAAGCTTAAGGCTGTCTTCCCAATGCCTGTGGATCCAGATGTAGAATTCTCGGCTACCTCTCCTGCACCACGTCTGCCTGCATGCCACCACGCCTCCTACCATGACAATAATGGACTAAGCTCTGAAACTATAAGCCGGCCCTAATTAAACATTTTCCTTCATAAGAGTTGTCATGGTCGTGTTGTTTCTTCACAGCAATAGAAACCCTAAGACACCCACGCTGCCCTGAAAAGCCCGTGGAATGATGTTTCCACGGTAGTGGCACCCAAGCGGCCGTGGCCCCAGGGGGACATGAGCTACTTTGTCAACCTTTCCATGATGTTAGCCCCACTGTCTTTAGCCAGGGCAAGCCTTTATTTTATCATCCTCCAAAACTTCACTCCCTGGCCTCTTCAACAGAATCGGCCACCATGGGGTTAATTTACCTGAGTCTCCACCTTCAGCCTGACCTCCTTCCATGAAGCTTTTGCCCTAGGGTTCATTTTATCTCTGTGAGTGACTCACTGTGCAAATATTAATGAAGACATTTATCTATACTCTCAAATTCCGTTGTTACGGGTACCATTATGATCCCCAAACTATCTTCCCACCCAACCCCCAACCCCCAAATCTAGACATGCAGACTCGTCTTTTTACACTTAATCATTCAAATATATAAGTTATCTGCCAATCAATATATGTCAAACTGAAATTATCCTCTTCTTTTTGTCCATTTATTATTTTTTAATTTCCTGGGCTCCTTTTTTCTTCTGTCTTGTTTGCATTTGTTTTGTTTTGTGTTGTTATCAGCATTCAAGCTAAGAGATAACCAAAGTCTCTTCCCTCTAGCCACAGACACCAAGTATTCTTTTGGACTAAATATTTTGATCTCAACCTCACCGTCAATGAAGACTCTTCATTCCACGTCCCCTAGACCAGTTCGTCCCAGCTGAGCTCTCTCATCTGACTCTTCGGACCCTCCTTCCTCACTCTCATCAAAATCATTCACCCCACTTCCCTAAAATCCTTCAGGGTCTCCGGGGGCTTTTAGGATACAGTCATAGCTGTTGTAAAAGGGGACATTAAAGCCTCGAGTGTTAGAAATCATTCCGTACATGGGAGATACTGGTAAGTCCCTGCTTTGCAAAGCTCCCAGGTCTCAAGCTGGATGTTTCTTTAGTTGCCTATTTCTGGACCCCACAAAGAGCCCCTAAGTTATCTCCTGGAAAAGGTCCCTGCTGCCCTGAGCTTACTGCAGAGGTCAATGGTGCCACTATGTGTCCAGAGGAGGAAACATTCCTCTCCCCTTCACACACACACAGTCTAGGGACATCTAATGATCCTGAGACCAAGACTTTTAGGGTCCCAGAGCGCTACAGTCCCCAGATGCTCGTTATTATCTTAAGTAACAGAAAATCAACTGGAAGTCTCAAATCCACACAATAGTTTTAGAGACAAAAGAAACAATATTTGCAAAAACCATTTGCATCCATTCATAGTGGCTCTCTTCTGCAAGACCCAGCAGGGCTGTCACTCCATGTGGTGACACAGCTGCTGCCCACCTCACAGGGACTGCATCCCAAGGTGTATCCAGAAGTCCCAGCTTCCACACTCGGGTGTAAACAATAATTAATTAAGCGATGTCTAGGTGAGGATTCATTCTTCCCTACTTGGTTCCTAAGCAAGGAGAGATTTTATTTCCTGAGTGTTGTGACCACACTAATTGTTATTATACCTGCCTTGGGTATCAGAAATATTATATTACACCCTGTAGTAAAAATAATCTTCACTTCCTAAAGGGAAGCATGTTCGCCTCAGAGCAGAGGGTACATGGGTCAGTAGGGTTAATGTTCACCATTAAATGCTATCTGCTTCCTATTGGAACTTTAAAAAATAACAGCAAAAAAAAGCAAACACTTTTCAGACATCCATATGTCCCTGAGAAATGCGTCTGAGCTTGTTACTACCCTCCTTGAGAAGTGCAGAGTAAACTATCTGTGCTACTTCTGGGTCCCTGTCACAGTCTTCCAACCAGTCGCTTCCTCCTTAAGCGCCTCAGATGGGTCCCTGTCCCAACACGCTCGCGTCGTGAAGCTGTGGCAAAAACAACAGTTTTCTTTACTTCCAAACATCTTAGTCCCATGAAAATGACTCTCTGGTGGGAGCAGCATATGGTCTGATGTTTTAAATGGCGTAAACCTCCATATAGCTATCTATATACGTTCAGGGTTTACCAATACGGCTCAGCCGTATTTCAACACATCAGTAGAATGCTGGGACTTGCCGGACGCAATCTGCTCATTCTAGTTGAGCGGTGTGTGAGTCTCACTTGGGATTCTGGGTCCACACTTTGGCTTTGCTGCGGTCAGACCCTCATGGAGATATTTCCAAGTTTAAATTATCTATTATTTCTCACTTTAGCATTCCTTACTTTATTAAATACATGGTTCCAGGTGCCCAAATTAGTCACATGGTACCTTCTTTCCCTCCCCCACTTTCTCTGCTGAATTTGTGACCCTTTTCTGTATTTCCCCAAATTACATCAGGAATCAGAAAATATGCATTTGCTCAAGCTAAAATTCATTTTCCATGGGTTTAACTGGATCTGCTGTGGCTTACACTGTCTCTGGCCACAGCCTTCCACAAGTGTCTCTCCACAGACGCTGTTTCCAGAAAGCACACGCCACTCAGAACACTGGGTAGCCGTCCAAGGGTCTGTGGTAAGTGGGGAAAATTAGCTTCTTCCTCTAACCTTTTCCATGGTGAACTAGCCATGAAAATACACTCAGACTTTTAGCTGAAAGCCATGGAGATCCTTCATAAATGGGCACATGGCCTAACTGTCCATCTATCCTGTTTAGTAAAAACATAAATTTATTTGAAATGACAGTGTCATAGCCTGCACTCTATCCTCCATAAATTCCCACACAGAAGCCCAAATCCCTCAAGGTAACTGAATCTGGAGACAGGGCTTTTCAAAAGTGATTAAGGAGGTTAATAAAAAAAAAAAAGGAAAGGACTGATGTCCGAGTTCAGTAACGTTGGTGTTCTTACAAGAAGAAGAATAGATGCTGGCCTGTGCTGCCCCCGCCCATGAGTGGGCACAGAGCAAAGGCCAGGTGAGGATACAGCATACAAGAAAGGCCAGGTGAGGATACAGCATACAAGAGAAGACACACGAGCCAAGGGGAGAGGCCTCCCCACTGACCAGCCTGCCCACACCTTCATAGAGTCGATGTCTTTCAGAGCAGTGAGGAAATAGAGGTCTTACTGCACTTTGTTCTAATAGCCCCCGACACAACCAGTGCCATTGCCCTGGAGAAGTGAGCTGGTTCCTGCCAGCTTGTCCCACTGCAAAACTCCAGGACAAAAGTTTCAAACGTAAACACATACCCTACGGCAATTTCGCTGATTATATCAGGATATCAAATCCTCTCTCCCTACATTATACCCCAGTGGCATGTGAACTTTATGCCCGTGGTCACAGTAGTATTAATGTATACATGTATTTAAGTAACAGCCATGCGTGTTTGTCTCACAATGGTATTTTCTTGCCAAAGCTCGAGCTTCAAGAAATGAATGCACAGGAATATACACCTGTGTGCCAGAATTTCCATACGGTTGGAAGCACTTTTAGATGAACAGCTGGGTTACTCTCTTTTTAACTCTTATCCAAAATGTTTCATTACTACAGCTTTTTATCCCTGAATCTTAAGATTCAGAAAAGTATACATGAAGTCAGAATAAACATCTCCCTCTTCCTCAGCCCTCACTCCTCTCTCCCAAGACTTAGGTACATCCGTTCAGGTCCCACTGAAAAGAGGACTGTGCCCCAATTTAACATACTGAGCATCCTGTCTTGCTGATTTTCTCACAATCTGACTTGGGGCTGGAGAGATGACTCAGTGGTTAAGAGCCCTGACTGCTCTTCCAAAGATACTGAGTTCAATTCCCAGCACCCACATGGTAGCTCACAGCCTTCTGTAATGGGATTCAGTGCCCTCTTTAAAAATGAAACAACAAAAACTGTATGACTTAACATGCTTCAAAAGCAATAAAGACTAAATTTGTAAGAAGAAATCAAACTCACTCTTTCTTACCTTATTCCCTTTCTTTTTGAATAAGTGTTTAAAGAAGGCATGTTTATAACAAGCAAAGATTGGACACTGGTGCATTCTGGCCTACAAACAGCAGGTAATGAAACAGCCAGGATAACTAGTGCCATGGTGCGGAGCAGAAAGACCTGTGACTTCCCTGAACAATTAGCAAAGTTGACAAGTCCCACCACACACACACACACACCTCTGTCACTCTCCAACCAATAGTACTTCTGGAGCTATAAATACAAAATCAAAATTGAATATCCAAGGAATAAAATTTCAGGATCAACACTTCCATTTTAAAATTCCCCAAATTGCATGTTTTAAAAATCTCAAGACCATTACTATATGTTTTTGTATGAAATGTATAAAATTCCGAATATTTGGAAGTTCTGAAGGCAAGAGCCACAACACACAGCCTTCCAGTGCATATGTGTGGGTCCAGGTGTGAACATGTGTATTTATATAGACAAAGTAAAAGAAATCACAGTAATATAAAACAGTCATTATCCTAAAGTCCGATACGCTCTGTCTCACTGCTGTTTTCAGGCACTGCTAATAAGAACTTAAATTGTGTAACAGTTTAAGCAGTTCCTCATAAAGTTGAACTTGAGTTTAATTTATCAACAATTCCACCTCTAGAAATTTACTCAAAAAGAATTTTAAAAATCTATGTTTACGGACACTTAAAAACATTCACTATTTATTCTGTGATACGCTGATACGTTTTCCCTGTTGTTGTAAACTAAACTCAGGGCTTTACATATGCAGGGAAAGTATTCTGCTGCGAGGTATATTCCAGCCTCAGATGTCTCCTTTTCTTTTCATTTTGTTATGGAATAGACCTTCCTTTGTGCCATTCAACACACAATTCATAACTCCTGAACTTTTATTACTTCATTGTATGCTAGCATTAATACTAGGAGTTTAAACTTCTAAATATTTTCTGAAAGAATGTCAAACCCACCCTTTACGGGATGCTGTTCCCTACACCCTCATCCTCACCTCTTCCTTCGTCTTCTTAGATATCACCCGTAGCCAGTCTCCAATCATGCTCAGAACAGCCGCAAAGTAGGCCAGCCCAACGAGGATCCAGAACCACACAACGGGCTTGTAGAAGTCCAGATATTCAATGTCCGACCCCCCTGCAAGAGGAAAGGTATCAATCGCAGTCCCAGGAGTCAATAGCTGAGATCTGTAACACTGGTGATCTGTGTGCGGCCCAAGGGCAGAACTCTCTTAGCCTCCCCATAGACCCAGGCTCTTCCTTCACACCAAATTTCTCATTTTCTCTTACAGAATTCTCAGGTTTCCAAGGACGAGTTCAATGGGTTTTTCTGAAGGACACTCCCTTGCCTTTCCTGATCATGACGACTGTCTGGGCTTCCTGTTTCTTTTGTCATTTACAGCCATTTGTCTCTCAGGACTCAACTGCTCCACCGCCACTAAAAACATAGGAATCCGAGAATGTGCGTTCACGCCTGGCAGAGGACTGTGTATATCATCCTGTGCCATCCCACGGGTCTGCCAAACTGAACAGGAAGTGGGTGACTCTGGGCATCGATATTGTTTTCAGGTCTTAAGTAGGATGGCCGGTCGGGTACCAAGCTTGAGGCCGGGCAGCTGTGGGTCAGCAGAGAACCCATGGTCTTTACAGGCAATGCCACCATCATCGTCTCTCGGGAAGTTCCATGATGTCATCGGTTTAAGCCCCACGTCTCCAGTAAGAATGAGAAACGGAGCCCTTTCTTTTAATGGCATCTGTGTGCCGACATCACTGTACTGTGGCAATCTGCCGGGTGCATTCCCACATGCTCTCCTGTTGTTCAGTGCACACTAACAGAGATAGTTATAAAGCGGCAAAACCGAAATCCTAACTTATTTACCCAAATAAGTAGTCAAGGCCATATCTTAAGGAGCCCAGCTTTAACCTAAGAAATCCTCACATTCAGACCGGAGAGATGCCTTGGTGTGTAGAATGCCTGTCATTGAGTTCAGATTCCCAGAAGCCATATAAAGGCTAGATGTGATAGCTCGCCTGTGTAACTACAGGGCTCCTACCCAGAGATGGATCATGGAGATAAGAAAACTCATGATGGCCACCATCTCGTACTTGGGAGCTGATGAAGGGACATTGACTAAAGCCAGCACAGTTGCTTTAAGTTGGGACTTGATGGCTGAGGATGGTTAGAGACCATCATGTGACTTCACCCAGAAGATTTCTTCCACGCAGGTCCAATGCATTGTGGGGCAGAGCAGGGGGCAACTAACCGCACAGACGCTGGGGATATGCAAAAATTCCACCCATGGCTAAGAGAAAGCATTCAAATATAGAACACTAATGGGACGTTCCCCTAAACAAATCAGACTCTGGGGCCCTGAAAAGATCTCTGAATGTTAGCGGAACAAGGTAAGCGAGGAGAGGAGGGCTCTGGCAGGCAAGCATTGTGAGCGGACACATAGACTGAGGCCAGCCTAGAGCGTTCAGCAAGATGCTTCCACACCGAAAAGAAACAGGAAAAACAGAAAACAACCCCCCAACTTCTAAATGGTTAGGGCCCACCTAACACACAAACTCCCAGACTTACTGATGTTATTGTAGCCCTCATGCCAAAGATGGCATTTTCTCTATTCCTTGTAAGCAGGTATTACAGGTGGAAGGCAGTTAAGTCAGCCCAATCACCATAAGGCTTATATTTGGGTAAAATGTTTAACCCAGAAGTTTTAGTGACCCTAAGCCATGGGAAAAAGTTTCTTCCATGTTCTTAATCACCACTCTCAAAGTGAAATACAGGCCGCTGATGGTCTGAGAAGAAAAACACTGAGAAAGAAGCCATCGTCGGGCAATTATTCACCCTACCTTACTTTCCCCAACCTGAGACTTGTGAGTCATTTTGTACAGTAATCAGCTGACGGGATGCAAAAGCCTCTCCTTGGTTAGTATATCTGCAATGTTGAGATAACTTGATTTAAAGAGGAGGTTCTTTAAATGGGGAAACGATTTTAATCCTTTTAATCGATGTATGTGTGTGGGCACACATGTATGTGTAGGCACACACATGTGCACATATATACATGTGTGAAAGGAGCCTGCTGAGGTCAGAAGGAGAAATCCCATACCCTAGAGTTGAGATAAACAGTACTTGTGAGCTGATGTAGGTGCTGGAATCAAAACTCAATCCTCTTCAAGAACAGCAAGTGCTTTGAACCCCTGGAAACGCTTTTGTTTTAAACCCATGACTGTCAGGAGTATTAATTTTCTACCTGTTGTTCAGGAACGTGTCCAGCTGTGTCTTATTAAGAAAGTGAGGTAGCTGGGAGTGACAGCTTGCACCTGAATCTAGCACATGGGATGCTGAGATAGGACTGGGGGCCTCAGAGCAGCCTAGAGGACACAGAGAGAGGCCATCTAAAAACCATAAAGGATCAAGGAAGGCGGAGTGATTTCTCTGTCCTAGACAGAAAGCTCGCACCTGCTCTGTTGTCACGCCCACCTGTTTCTTTTCCTTCACTCACCGTTCACGTAGAGTGCAGGATGCTACACCTTCCCTTCACCTCCTGTGTACATACACTCTTTCCATTTTAGGAGCTTTCTGGCTCATTATAAGAAAACATACAGATAGCAATAAAAATAACAAAGAGGAGGGAGGCAGACAGCTTCAGGAACCTCATCAACTCTTCCAACTAGTCTAAGCTTTCCGAGTGTGTACTGGGATGTGTGACAGCTTCCTCTCTCTCCTCTCCTCTCCTCTGCTCTCCTCTCCTCTCCTCTCCTCCCTCTGTCTCTGTCTCTCTTTCTCCCTCCCTCCTTCCTTCTATCCCTTCCCTCCCCTCCTTGACATTTGCAAGAGTAACTCAGCCAGAGCTTGATCCAATCTAGCAGATTAAACTACTAAAAATATAACTCGGGAAGGTTCAAGCTGTTCACAATGCTGGGAAGTGATTCTCTGAACCTCCCCTCTATCAATCACTGAGAGAACCCTCCTGCCTGCTCTCTGAGAGTCGTGGCAGGGGAGGGTGGAGAATGGCTTGTGGGGGTGTGGAAGGGACGTTCTGACTCTGGACGCCCTACATTGCTCAGTCAGTCAATATGCTCATTTCAACTCACTTATAGAATAACCAAAAATTCTACAGGAGATGAGTAAGAACTCGGCCTCATAGATTAGCCTCCATGACTAGCACCACCCGACCCTAAAGGACTACATGAGGTTCCAGGGGAGTCATCCTTCCCTAAAGCTCTGCAGGTAGATGGTGAGGGCGTTGAGACCCTTATATGTGGGTCAGGGCATCAGTGGGGGCCATAGGCATAATTTAAGCTTTATCTCCATCTGCTTCCTCAGAAATAAAGTTGGTGATTCAAGTGCCATCAAGCTCAATCTGCCCAGAACTCAAGAGAGACTGTTAGGTCCCTGCAGCTTCTCTGAAATCCTGGCGACTTTAAATAGAGATGTAAGGGTATGGAAAATGAGCAAGTTCACAACAGGAAGAAAGGAACCACAGAGCTCAAATGCTCACCCAGGCTTGTGTTGCTCAAACCGTGGCTCCTTCCACTGGACGGAGCTGTCCATCACCCATATGCTCAGCTCCTAACTGTCAGCACCCTGCACCTTATACCAAACAGCAGTCCTGCAGCCTGGTGCTGAGGGGATGCTCTCCATACATGATATCGTCAAGAAACCAAGGTCCAACTTGGGGAACCAATGATTTACTGCTCCCACTTACACATCATGAACGAAGGGCTATCTATGCATGAATTGAACTGAGGGCTATGCGCGAAAGCACAGAGATCCTAAAGTAGCCATGATGCCAACACCATGTCACCTCAGCCTGGATGATGACAATCGGCCACGTGGATGGAGTTCCCTGTCAACGAACCTTCCCCAATCTGCATACTGTAGCCCTTCCTGAGACCATGAGTGTGGTATAGTCAGGGAAGAATGACATACAACTGGTCGGGAGGTACTGAGGGGAGCAGCCTGAATCTAATGACCCTTCCATCTACTCCTGAGATGGAGCATCCATGTCCAGCAAGCCGGATCTTTGGGGGAATCTCCTGCAAGCAGTGGGAGCCATTATGACAAGGGTGGCAGCTGTTATACTTGTAGGACGGTGAGCTATAACACTTGCAGCTCCCATGGGCTGGGGAGGAAGGTGAGAGGGAGAGGGAGAGGGAGGGGGGAGGGGGAGGGGGAGGGGAGGCGGAGGCAGAGGCAGAGAACTTACAGCATCAATCCCATTTGCCAGTGAACCCTTCGCACTTAATGACCCATAAAGATATCACCCTTCGTGCCATTGAAGGGGACAATATTCAGAGGACAGGGTCAATAAAACTGTCCCACCCTCGTGGTATGGAAGATGCTTATTTAAGATGAGAGACATCAAGCCAGGCAAGACCAGCATTCCTCTTGGGTTCAAAGTAGCGCCATGGATCTGAAAAAACGCCCTCTTATTTACCTCCTGACTACGGTAGTTTCCAGAAAGTGGGGATGTTCTATTCTATTCTATAGACCTTGGGTTTGGATCAGGCAAGTGTTTGTACAGCTATCACAATAGAGCTGGTGTGTGTGTGTGTGTGTGTGTGTGTGTGTGTGTGTGTGTGTGATTTTACTACAGTACAGTGATTTAAAAATAAGAACTTGAGAATGTAACACTCCTTTCCCTTAATTTTCTTGACTGGTGTTTTCCCCCCTGAATCACAAAATACTGATGATGAAAACCTTGCATACCCTGGTTTTAAAGCATAGTCATTCTTGACTCAGATGAGCGATTCTAGGACCATCCTCCCATCCTCTACAGGGATATGCGTGCTACAGACCATAAACGCAGTGTCACTCTAAAGAAACCAGTGCTTCAGCTTCACGTCGCCATAACAAAATACATGCAACTGCCAAACAACGTCCACCCAGCCCCTGACTCTGGAAGTTCCAATTTGGGTCAGGCGACCTCATTGATTTGACTCCTTGGTGAAGGACACCGAGGAGCGATCATGACAAGAGTGTGTTATGGGCCAAGAAGCTGAGAAAGAAGAGACTGGGGTCCTACATTTCCCCCGGGAAGCATGCGTTCTGTGAGCAGAAGGCGTCCTATGAAGTTGTACTTCTGGAGAGTGACAGTGTGCTTGGCCTGTTGGGGAATACTCATCTAAACCACAGAAATGGGGTGTCGTTTCTCTCTAAGCATTTTAGTTTGGATATCAAATGATGCCCTTAATTTTGGGCTCTGACTATAATTTTATTAACAATAATTTAGTATGATATTTCTGCTTCATGTATTTTTCTCTTGTGTCAGCAAATTGCCCAGAGAACAGGAACATTCTTACAGTGGCACGGTCAATCTGGTGACTTTGGCCTTCAACTGTAGCTCACCCATTAAAACAAGTTTATGTCACTGAGACAGAAAAATGGAAAGCTAAAGGAGAAAATTAGAAGGGCTGGAGAGATGGCTCAGCGATTAAGAGCACTGACTGCTCTTCCAGAGGTCCTGAGTTCAATTCCCAGCACCCACCTGACATCTCATAACCATCTGTGGCTCAGGTTCCAGGGGCTCCAATGCCCTCTTCTGGCCTCTGAGGACAGCAGTCACACGCACAGTACAGAGATATACATGCAGGCAAAGCACCCATACACATAAAAGGAAAGTTAAACTTTGAAATTATTTTAAGGTGGAGACAATTAGAGCTGCCTAGCATTTGAAGTTGTATTTTTGGATGTTAGAGATCAGCACTCAGATTTAGAAACCAGCCCATTCCCACTTCTGTTCTTCACATAAAGTCCGCTGTTGGAAGAACTGGAACCACATGGGTGCAAAGAAAGGGAAATCTATGGGTCATCCCCTCACTCAGTCATCTCCACAAGGGTAGAAGTGTGCAGTGTGTGGTCCGTGGTGTGTGTGTAGTGTGTGGTATGCAGTGTGCAGTGTGCAATGTGCAGTGCATGGTGTGGAGTGTGCGGTATATGGTGTGCAGTGTGTGGTATGCAGGGTGCAGTGTGCAGTGTGCAGTGTGCAGTGCATGGTGTGCAGTGTGTGGTATGCAGGGTGCGGCGTGCAGCATACAGTGTGCGGTGTCCAGGAGTTAAATGATCACTTCCTTTGGAAATGACTTCTATGTCTCCATGGAGAGCAGTTTGGAGTCTCCATTGAGCACCAGCTCCGTCATAACCATCACTCACCACGGCTCCCTCCTTTGCTCCCTCCCCTGGATTTCCACAGTGCCTGCTGACCCCTGTGAGCTCATTTCCTGACTTTCCCAAAGACACCCCCCAATTCCACTGATTAATCATGCGTGCACTTATCAATTCTCTCATCACTGACTAAGTCACGATGAGCAGATTTCTCCTGGTCCACAGAGCCTGATCCCATCCAGTGGCTGCTCCTTAACTTCATGCATTCCTCCAGGGGGAGCAGGAACCACAGCTGTTGTCACTATTGAGTGCTGAGCACTCGTGAACAGTGTGTTCACTGATCAACAGGGTAGATGAACATGAATTAGTGAATGAGTGGTGATTACAAGGCAGAGAGTTAGTGAGGGGGCTCAGTGCACTAAATCGCTTGCTGTGAAGCCTGACAGCCTGAGTTCAGATCCTGGCACTGATGCGGTGAGCCAGCTGCCAGCTAACGTTGGCAGTTCAGAGAGGAGAAGCAAGAGTGGCCTGCCTCAAATGATGGAAGGAGAGAACAGAGTCCCAGAAGTTGCTCTTAATACATCTCACACACACACACACACACACACACACACACACACACACACACAGGCACATATGAACACATACACGCATGCACACACACACACTCAGAGGCACATATGAACACACACACATACATGCATGCACACACACATATGCACACACACACTCGGAGGCACATATGAACACACACACATGCATGCACATACACATATGCACACACACACACAGAGGCACATATGAACACATACACGCAGGCACACACACATATGCACACACACACTCGGAGGCACATATGAACACACACACATACATGCATGCACACACACATATGCACACACACACATGCACACGTATGCACGCACACAACCTGAACATAACATATCTTCCAAGCAGTCACACGGACGTCCCCCTTCTCACTAACATGATTCTTGTCTTTGTTTTCTGAGCTGATCTTGGGAAGGGTCACTGTTCTTCTAGCATCCTTCATCCTCACCAAGTACTTGTTTGGGGTACCTATTGCATTTCCAGCAACAGCTTTCTCAACAACCAGCTTAATGGTAGCAATTTTGGAACTGGCCTTAGGGCTAATTGTGCAAATCTTAGGCTGCATCAGGCCCTGTACCCTAGAGGATTTCTAGCAACAACTGTTCTGAACAACAAACCTTCATCATGGCTTCTAGACGGAGCCTAAGATGTTTTCACAATGACACGCCCTTAGATTGAGTGAGCCCTCTCGGCGGGAGCCATGTTTGGGATTATACAGGAAGGAAACCACTTGGCTATTAAACATTTCCCTTCCAAAGATGACTTACATAATTCTAGGAAATGTTAGTAGGGGACACACAAATTATGTCTTTCCCCAAGTCATGAATGCAATGACAAAGGACAATAGAACTTTGAAAACTAAATTTAAAATGTCATCCAAGTGACATGTCCGGGGAAGAAGGTCCTTGGCTGGGGAAGCTGAGCTGTGCTCTGTGAAGAAGCAGTGTATAATTCCCCACACGTGAAGTCTGACCAGGCAGGGAGGCATTCTGCCTGCTTTGGGATAATTAGGCGCTCAGCAGCTAACAGGACATTCTTTCAGTAATGAAATATTCATAACACATATTCAGAAGCTTAAATATGGTATATGGATTATATTTCTTTTATTTTTAATTAAGAGAGAGAGGGAGTGTGTGTGTGTGTGCATGTGTGTGTGTGTGTGTGTGTGTGTGTGTGTGTGTGTGTGTGTGTGTCTGAATGTGAGTTTGTGCATAAGGCTGTAGTCTCCAAGAAGGCCCTGAATTCTCTGGAGGTACTGTGTGGGTGCTTGGAACTGAAGACCCACTCTGTCTCTTCATGAGCGGAGTTACCACACGAAACTAAAGAATCAGCCACGTGTGTCTGTGTGATGTTGATCATAATGGTCACCTAAAATGCTTAAGTTTAGGGACTAAAATTTTGAGGTTTTCTTAAAGGTGGAGGGAATGTGAGGTCCTGCCTTACTGAAGCATCATTTGCACAGGCTCTCTCCCATGTGCGCCCTTCAGAACCAACCTAGGCTGACTTGGGAAAAGAAGTGTTATAAAGGATTTCACTGAGAAGCATAGGGGGGATTACAAGCCTCCCTTTGTCTGGTTATGGGTATTTAAAAAGCCATCAGCTTTGAAAATGCATTTAAAGTTGTGTTAAACTTGGTAGCGAGACTTTTCTCCAGTCTTCAAGGATCTAAGGGCTCTGTGTCATTTTCTCTTGCACATTCGCAAACCCAGTAGATCAGGTGTAGAAGCAAGCCCCAACAAGGAGGCTTTCCATAGGATCAAGACTAGATCATCTGAAAGAAAGATCTGAGGCTGGCATAATCATATACTCTAAAATAAGGTAGGTGTGACTGGATCACTCCTGTAAGGTAGGCATATTTTAGGATAGACAGGAATGAGGAAAGCAACATTAATTCTCAGACAGGACTGTGCAGCTCATTGTAGCTCACCCTTACCACTCTGGTTACCGACACTTCCAAAACCATCTAAATCACACTGGCTCTGTCCTTCCCCCTTTTCAGGTTCAGGAAGAATCACTGCACACACAACTCTAATTGGTCCTTCTCGGCCTCAGGGTGGTGAGCTTGGGGGAGAAGACAGAACGAATCAGCTGGAAAGAGGTCAATCACCAGTGTGACATACCCGGCCACCGCAGCATGCTCTGATGCAAGCAGAAAAAGAAATATAAAACTAAGATTTGTAGAGAATGTATCAAAGGCTGGCGGGCTGGCTCTTGTGATATCGATCGATTGATCAATAGGGACATCAGATAGCCAGAGGGAAAGTCCTGCAGAGCAAATAGTCAGTCTCTCCCAGGAGGAGCTCTGCCTAACTTAGCAGCTCACTGTAGTCATAAGGTCCCCAGGAGCAATGGTGGACTGTGTGTACTCTCTTTGGCTATACACGCCAATCAACACACGCCAATCAATCCCTTCACAAGAGCTTGCAAGACAAGCCCAGTTTCTGAAGATTCTTACAAAGGGTGCATTCTCTGCCTTGCCTTCTCCACATCCATTCAGAATGTTCCCTGTGTGTAAGGACTTACAGCCCTACAAGCACAGCTGTGGCCTCACAAAAGCCAACGAAGACCAGGGAGGCAGAAAAGTCACTAGACTTCACTGTTTCTCTCTCCTCCCTCTCAGAATTTTTTTAAAGGATTTACTTTATTATTTCATGTGTATGAGTGTCCGTTTGTGCATCACCTGTGTGTGCATGCAGTGTGCACAAAGGCCAGGAGAGGGCGATGGGTCCTATGGAACTGGAGTTACAGTTGTGAGCCGTCAGGCAGGCGCTTAACCACTGAGCCATCTCTTTAGCTCCATTCTCATCAGCCTATCCTTCCAGGACATGGGGCATTAACTCAGCGGTCCCCAGTAGGACCCATGAGATGCTGCCATGAATACCCTTCCTTGGACAGGTGACAACAGCCACTGACAGACAGACAGAATTTCTTCAGATTAAGAGTGTTGACTTCTTTGGGTGAATTTAAAGTATTTTTTTAAACATGCTTTCTAAAAAGCATAAAATAAGTTACTTGGGGTTTTACCCCCTGCAAGACAATGTAGGTGGTAGTCACAGAAAATGTTATTTTAAGACTCCACCCACATTTTCTTCACTTATAAGTTTTGTATTTTTAAAGAGTCTCAGACCATGAATGCCACGCGCCAGATTGGCACAGTCTGTGGGGTTGTTTAAAATATCCATGCCATGCCTGTCTGTTGGCCTAAAATGGAAGACATCACCTAATTTCTTTCTGTACAACCAACGAGTTTCATAAGACTTGGCGATCATGTTCTCATAACTAGATAAAGCGAATGAACCACTAGTATATATATTTTTTCTTTTTATCACATTACTTCCCTTTCCCCCCCATAGAACCACACTTTTTGGTTCTGATTAACACCAGCTACATACAACTTCGAGGGAAGCTAGGAAAAATGGGCATTTTAAGACAGAAATCACCCTGCCTACATGGACCTACGCATGTTTGGACCTCCCTCCTCACCTCATTTTGATAATTGTCAAGCTGAATGGTACCCATTAGGCCCCTGCAGCCTCCCTCCCACACCCTCCACCTGGTACAGAGAAGTGTTCATGGTCCTCGAGGCAAAGCAAGAGCCCTACTCAGGAGAAGGACTCATCTCTTCTAGGACACCCTTGTTCCTCACCGGTAGGCTTTGACAACGTCACCCTTCATGCCTGCACAGACATGAACACCAGTCCCTTTTGATAGAGCAATGGAGTCTCTTCTCTGGAAGTATTTAAATAAAGCCAGGAAGACAGCTCAGTGGGTAAAGGTGCCTGTCATTCAAGCCTGGAACCTGCATCCAATCCCAGAGTCCATGGAGAGCCAATCCCACAAGGTGTTCTCTGACCCAGTGTGTTCTGACACACACACACACACACACACACACACACATACAGTGTGTGTGTATACAAAACCACACACACAGACACACACACACACACACACACACACACACACACACACACACACACACACACACACAACACATAACACACACATACACACACAACCACAGACACACACAGAGACACACACACACACGCACACACACAGACATACACACAGATAAATAAAATAAAAAACATGTAAGAATTTTTTTTAAATCCCAACCAGTTTGATGATCTTACGTTGAAAAGCTAATGACATGTTGCTGTTTCCATGGTAACATAGTATGCCTATTGTATTCTCTGTTACTTCAAACTGGAGTTAACTAATTAAGGGTTTGAATTTGGGGGAGCTCATGAAAAGGATCCCGGGAAAGGGTCATCCCCACATTTATTTTTACTAACAACATTTAAGATGGGTGCTGGAAGATATAGTTCAGTTAATGAAGAGCGCGTAGATACGAGTGACATCCCCAGCGTTCACATATTAGACATCTAAGCTTTGCGGCACAGCCCTGTAATGTCGGATCTGGCAAAGCAGACACAGGAGGACCCAGGTGCCATAGCTGAATCCATGAACTCTGGGTTGAGTGAGGGGTTATGTTTCAGGTAATGCAGTGGAGAGCAGCTGAGGAAGATCTGGCTACACGTATACACATGTACACACACCCCATACACATGTGTGCACACACGTGAACACGCACACATAAGCACA
Source organism: Rattus rattus (assembly GCF_011064425.1). Taxonomy (NCBI): domain Eukaryota; kingdom Metazoa; phylum Chordata; class Mammalia; order Rodentia; family Muridae; genus Rattus; species Rattus rattus. The sequence goes on from NC_046163.1 coordinate 67,362,725, forward strand.
GAGACTGCAGTCGGAGCAATGCCAATGAGGAGAGTGAGATCTGAATTGATAACGAAGGCAGATGAGCAGCAAGGAAACAAACAGCAGCCACCATAAGCAGAGGACAAATGAGATCACGTGACCCACATAGATACCATGTGACCCATGTTAGCTGGGCTCCAAGCTACTGCCCTGCACTGATAATTAACGTTACCAGTGTCACAGGCAAAAGAAGATCTTCCATGACCAAGAGCAAAATCACCCTCTGAAGTCTGCAACGTTTTACAAACTTAAAGCAAAAGAAATTTAAAAGGGTGAAGAGGAGGTGACATTTCTTAAACCAAAAGGTAAGAGGCACACATTTGCATTGCAGAACTGACCCAGAAATACAAAATCCTACTCAACCAGCCTCTGATACTTATTTCACAAAATAAAACACAGATGAGTCCAGCCTAATCCTGGTTTCCCTCCGGTGTCAAGGAATTGCTGTCATTGCTGCCACTGTTAGAGGCTGGATCACCTCCTCCCCAACCCCCCACAAACCACAGGTTGGAAAAGTACTTGGAAACGCATTCCTTAGAGCCGTCCTTAGCAAAGATGAGCTCACAGGGGAACAATGTGGGTCCTTAACACAATAACTGAGTCCTCAGAGGAAGAGGAGTGAGCTCGTGGGGGAGCAGGCTGGGTCCTTAACTCAAATGACTCCGTCCTCAGAGGAAGAGGACAGACTAGGAACACATGCAAGGGGGCTGCCACAGACTGGCAAGGCTGAGGTGGGATTCAGTCTGCTGAGAACTGGGATTACCAGAGCCACGGCAACCTCCCCCAATCGCTAACAAGAGGCAAGGAACCCCACCCAGACTCTCGGAGGGAACCCAGAACTCCCTCTGTTTAAGGCCTCTAAGCTTGGAGACTTGCAAGGCTGCTCAATCATCTCCTAGAGCCTGTGTTCCACTCTAACCCTGAATGAGCCTTAAGCGACAGACCTGGGGTAGGAGAGCAGTCACAGCACGAGACAGTCTTACCTGCCACGTAGTCGCCAAATCCAATGGTGGTCAGAGTGATGACCACAAAGTAGATGGCGTCCAGGGCACTCCAGCCTTCTATGTGCTTGAATATGACGGCGGGGAGAGCCACGAAGAGGACACAGCCAAACAGGATGAAGATGATGGTCGAGATGATACGAATCTTGGTCTGACTAACATTCCACTTCTGCAAAGACAGAGGCGTGTGGGAGAGAGAGGTTACGGGCGTGCCCACCAGACCCAGCTACACGGGACTCTCACAGGAGCACGTGGCTTCCTGCCCTCCAGTTTCTCATTTTCAACGGTCTTCACTCCTTAGAGTCGAGCATACCATAAACAAGCCAGAACGACCAATGCCAATAAATAATGCTATTTGACACATACATACGTTCCCATGGATAAAATATTTCTTTTTTTCAAAGTTACAGTGCATTTGCTCATTTGCTGGGAGAGCGTGACTTCCGACAGGCCTTGGGGCTTACTCACATGAACCCCTTAATAAAATCTGTCTATGCTGTGGGCACACAACGGACTGCGGGCCAGGCACAGTCGAGGGATATGTGACAACCAAGAAACCTGGGCGAGGACGGCATATTCATGCCCGGAAAATGGGAAACAGGGACAAGGACATTCACGTGGTTGACCAGATCTGATACTCAGGGAGTCTACACCTGAGTCCGAGGTGAGCCAGCTGCCTGTGGGACTGCAGGCCACTGGATCTGCAGGCAGGGGTATGACTTGGCAAACCCAGCCACACCCGTCACCACAGCACCTGTTCAGGTTTGGTTGCTCTCACCTGGTTCTTCGATAAGGATTCCTCATAATTAAGTATGGAATGTGGATCATCTCCAACTCCTATTTGAGATTAGCCACTTTCTTGCTATTTTTAAAGCAAGGCGTCCCTGTGGTATAATTCAGTCTGGCCTGCAGCTCTGATTCAGCCTCCCTAGTGCTAGGACTGCAGGTTGGCACTGCCAGTAGCCCGGCTGGCAGAGTTGCCATGCGTTTTTCTTTACCAGCTGACTGTCTTATACACTGTGACAACTGAATGGGGATGATGAGACGGCTCAGAATGTAAGGGTGCTTGCCACCAAGCCTGAAGACATGAGTTCAAGCCCGGGACCCACATGGACCCAGAAGAGCCAACTCCTGAAAACTGTCCTCTGACCTCCACACGATCAACACGGTATGTGCGCATAAAAATAAATAGTGTAATGTTTTAAAAATTGACAACCATTTGATGATAGGGTGAGATCTTTCTAGAGATAAATACATATAAAATCACAGCACGGAGTGGACCACGGGGAACTCTCTCAACCACCGTCTTCATCTCCTGTGAGAGACTTGGAATAAATTCCTATCTTAAAAGTCGTCCCAGAGCGTTTGGCTTCAAACATCGTGACAATGAAAAGGACATCACCACGAAGGCTTGAAGGTTTGTAAGTGACCGACAGGTACATGGTGTGACAAACGCTGAGTAGGATAGGGTGGGTGGTCAAATTTTTGCTGAATGTAGGAGTGAACGCTGTACATTACCAAGTTCGTGCAACGACTCTGCCTTCCCGGTGAGGGAAAAAAAAAGAGTCCAGCGTGTATGAGGAAATAAAAAAGTCCTATTTTGGAACAGCCATGTCTAGTAGCAAAAATGTTCACGGGCTGGCTTTGGTCTCTGGTGCTAAGATTGAAACCGTGAGTCAGTAGTTATATTTCGCTGGTGGTTCCATGAATCCATGCTTCACTGAAGTGCATGTGAAATGACAAAATGGCTGGATGATGCACGCAAGGCTTCGCAGTGCTCCTGAGAGAATGTCCTTAACACCGTGTGCAAACAGAACCATTTGTTCTTCCATGGTTTTCTTCAAGAATATACACTTGACAATCATAGGGCTTTATTTTTTCACTTAGAATTCAGTAATAGCATCTTCTTATTTATTTCTGGTTTTAATTTGTGCAGCCGTGCCTGTCCTGGAAGTTGATCTCTAGACCAAGCTGGCCTTGAACCCTGTCTCTGCTTTAGTTCTGGGAATAAAGGTGTATGGTTCCACCATCACCGTTCTTCCCCCTCGGTTCCATAATAGGATCCTAATGTCATCCACGCGTCTCCTAAACGTGCCACGGTCACCGACATCCTCACGTGGACCATCTGGGTCCTTCTGAACTGCTGCATTTCGTAGATGAGTTTTGTTTAGCTGAGTTCTACTATTGCAGGAGTTTGTGTCTGCCATTTATTACTGCAACCCACTTAAAAGGACCACGTAAGTCAGCAGCAACCAAATTTTATTTTCAAAGTAAAAGCATCGCCAGCTATTTGCTTCCAGGGTTAATTTTTAACATTTACTCTTGTGAACAAGGTAAAGGTGTTGTTAATATTGTTCAAAGAAGAAAAGTGAAGAGTTGGCACGAGAGAGGAGTGTCAGCAGTTAAAAGCATGTGGTGCCCTTGCAGAGGACCTGAGTTCAGTTCACAGCACCCACACAGTGGCTCAGAGCCATCTGTAACTCTAGTTCCAGGAGACCTGGTGCTCTCTCCTGACCTCTGTGGACACAAAGCATTTACACAGTACCCAGACAAGATGCAGGGAACACTCAGACACATAAATAAATAAAGCAGAAATTTGAAGGGAAATCAACTGCTCTTAAAGGACATAAGTGAGGCCTCAAGAGACAGCACAGTTATGTAAAAGTGTTTGCCTTACAAACATGAGGACATCCATTCCATCCACAGAAGCCACGTGTCAGAGCCAGTGGTGGCACATGACTGCAATCCCAGTGTTAGACAGGCAGAGCAAACAGCTCCAGAGACGCTCACCGGACAACCAGCCAGTGAGAATCCTGGGTCATTTAGAGACCTTATATCAATAAAGAAATGGACTAGTATTTGAAGAACAACATTCAAGATTATCCTCTGACCTCTACACACACAGAGTCTCTCTCTCTCTCTCTCTCTCTCTCTCTCTCTCTCTCTCTCTCTCTCTCACACACACACACACACACACACACACACACAGAAAGAGAGAGATGCAGAAGTTTGCATGTGCATACAGAGGGAAAGAGGGAGGGAAGGAGGGAGAGAGAGAGAGAGAGAGAGAGAGAGAGAGAGAGAGAGAGAGAGAGAACGAAACGAACAACTAGGACACCATACAACTTCAAGTGGAGTCCAGGTTTCTTGTACATAATTTTTAGTTTCTTTTGGTCAATTATGCAAATAAGTGTACCACAGTGAGTCTCGTGCTGAGAGGCAGAGAAATTGGTCCCTAAAAGACAACTGAAGGTCTGCATTATCTAAGGTGCAAGAATCTGTAATGCATTTAAAAATCCACTAAATAGCTGTAACAAGAAGTCTGTGCTACTCACAATAAATGTGTCCTCCACTTTGGCAATTCCTTTTCCAAATATGGTTCCAAGCTGATCCCCAACCCCAGCCAGTAGAAAGCCAAAGAGGGGAATTCCCAGCAAGGCATAGATGATACAGAATATTTTTCCACCTTCAGTTCGTGGGGAGATGTTTCCAAATCCTAAAAAGAACAAAAATGGAAAAATTCAGTTGTTTATGAATGTGTCATAGTGTGAAACACCCCATCCCAAGTTCAACCAGAAATCACCAGCTATTACAAGACACGGATTGTTTATTTCAACTGAGGAAGACTCTATTTGTATTGTAACAGTAAAAGTAAAAGCTACTGTAAGCAATTATTCCAATAAAATACGACCTACAGCTAATGTTTGGTGAAACCTTGATCAGATGATGAGCAATGCGTTAATTCACCAAACGGAGTCAATATTTTCATTAGTCTATTTCTGTCTCCCAGGCAAGGATAATTGCTACTGACTTACAAAACTTTCATTACCATTTATAATGTGTTCAGAAAGATGCATTAAGAGTATTCAAACACAGGTAAATTACCTAAAGAGTGAGGCTGTATTACAATTTATGTATTTTTTTGTCCTATTACATTTTAAAAATAGATAAATGCTAACATGTGACATTCTGACTTTTTTAAGGTTCAAAGACATGAACCTGTCACGTTCGAGCCTTGCCTTTCACCGGCCTCATAATCACTGAGGTATTACCTAGACTCATTTGGGGTGAGTCACCCACAGTTCCAGACGCACAGAAAACACGTGTATGATAGATAAGCCTTTCTCTCTTCTCCATGGTAAATTAACCTGGAGCTTTTGTTCCAAATTTCTTTTACTCAGAAGTGCAAATGGGCGGTAAACTGAGATTTAGTCTTCTGCTATTGCTCTCCAGATGTTTTATGCTGACAGTCAAAGATCACGGCTCCTTTTCTGTAATCTGTAACATTCCGTGGAACCACCTAATGGGAAGGTGTACAGAAGCCTCCCCCGGCTTTGCGCAGAAGAAGCTGTGAGCACAGGCGGACCCCACAGCAGGTGCTGGGAACTGAGAGGCAGCCATGCGGCTTCGGACCGGCAGCTGCTATGAAGAACTGGGACGCAGCTCTGAAAGTCACAGGAACTAAGAACTCGGTAAAGTTTACTGGTACATGACAGTGGTTCATCAATCGAGGGACCTTACTCGGATCGCTTCCTCAGCTGTTAAAAGGGTTCATTGTTGCCGTACACTTCCTTAAGGTGTAAGAATGAGGTAAAACACTGCAGGAAGGTGCTGGGAAAAGTCCATTGTGCTGCGCTGATGCAAAAACTACTGTTGTTTCCTACTGGTCATTACTAGCTATCGTACTGAGGGAAGCAAAGACCAGAAAGTCAGGGTACTTTGTCTATCGGCATATAAAATAATAACTAAGCAAATGGCAGTACCGTCACACGACACCATGTTCTAGAATGCTCTGACCTCCCGTGGGTGCTATTCTTCCCAAAGGTCATTAGACAAACAGCTTGCATAGCATAAGGCAACTTTTCACAAGTAATGGTTGCAAGGGCTTGGGTGCTTATAATGACGGGAAGGAGACTGACGAGAAGGAGACTGACAGAACAGGAAGGTGTGATAGGGAATTCTGGCTGAGATCACAACACAGAAAAGGGATTGGGCCTGCTTGGGTGCTTTAGGGCAAAGATCTAGTAGCAGGTGGTGTCACACAAAGGTCCAAGTAGCCAAAAAGAAGCTCCTGGCAACAAAGGTGGGGCTAAGCAAATCACGTGCTGTGGGGTTAAGCCAATCATGTGCTGGGTTGAGGCTGAGCCAATCATGTGCTGGGTTAAGCATTTTGGATCGGCGGTCTTCCACGCATGAGTCCTTCTGGTTCACCAGGCAAACCTGTAGCTGACACGAGGATCAGGCTTCCCTTTGATAATGCTCATTTGGAAACAGCATTGAGCATCTGCGATTTGCCAGATTCCGCAAAGAGCACCAAGACCGCAGGATAAAGCAAGCTAGTCCGTGATGTCACTTCAGGGAGCTGTGAGGGCACAGTACTGGTTGTGCAGGGATCTCTGGGTCCAGAAAATGTTCTTGGTACACATGGACTTAGGAGACTGAGAAAAGTCAAACACAAACGATCCCAAAGTGTTGGCTAGAAAATGAGTAGCCGTTACTGAGGTTTCAGAAAGAAGGCGTTCGTGAAGAGCTGAAGAACCAAAGGTAGAGAGTACCAAGAGAAATAATAGACGGGGATAAAAGGTGTCATCTTTGAGAAACTGAGAAAAAATATCTGAGGGCTGTGTGTGCTTCTGGTAGATAAAGGAAGGAAAAGCAAACACAGGGCACGTAACAAAAGCTCCTTGTTGTGTTAAGAGCTCTGGGCTGAGAACTCCTACTGGAAGGCTTTCAACTGTCTGCAGCGACAGGATCCATTTTAGTACTGCCGATGGCATTTTAACTCCAAAAACAAGGATGTTCACGAAGAGGGCAAAAGAAAATGTTAGGCTTAGATTCTGACAAGGATAACTGGTGATTTTGGAGACTGAAGAATGACTAGTGTCAGGACCCACGGTAGGACCATGGAAGGCAAATGCTGTCTTCCGTGAGTGCTTGACGGCTTGGTTGTCAGTGTGGTGTTATTAGGGATTGGTAGAAACTTCCCAAGGGTGGGAGGGGTCTTAATTTGTTTTCACATCTCTGTGAAATACCCAGGCAAAAGCAACTGATGCAGAAAAGAGTTTACTTCAGCTGGGGGTTCCAGGGAAACCTTCATGAGAGGGAAGAAACAGAGCTTGAAACAGCCGGTGACATCATAGCCACAAGCAAGTAGAGAGACATGGAGGCTTACTGCTGCTCAGCTCCCTTCTCCAATTATACAGTCCCGGATCCCAGTCAGGGATGATCCTTTCTACCTCAATCTCATCAGGCGTGCCGAGAGGCACATCTCCAGGGACACTGGAATCTGCCGAGTTGACAGTTAATCATCACAGTGGAGCTGAGTGGGAGAAACTTCATTGGGAGTTTGCTGTCGGAGGAGACTGGGCTACCCAATCCCTTCCTTCCTCTCTCCTGGATCACAGTGTAACAGCATTGGTCTGCTCTGTTCTCCTCCCACTGGTTTCCTTCACTCACACCAGAGGCCCAATCCTGGGCCGTGGCCTTCACAACCATAGCCACAACAAAACCATGTCTCCATGAAGTCAGTTCCCTCAGGTGTTTTGTTACAGTGACAGGAAGCTGACAATAGGATGGTGCCATCCTCTGGACCAGGCTGATTTTTTTCTCTCTAGCCAATGAACGAAGGAGACACTTATTACATGTTACATTCACAAGCCTCAAACTCAGGAGGAACACACAGAACCCCAAACAGGCATGGATCATGAGATAGGTTAATAATCTGCAAAAAAAAATAATAAATTGTACAGGCTTCAAAGAAGAGAAGTCAAAGGACAACGGCTTGGATTTTGGTAAAACATTTTTCAGTTCCCAAGCTGCCCAAGACTTCCTCAAATGTGTCTTCAAGGCAGGTTGACAAGAACATCAGGCCCTTAACGGTCTGTCACCCCTGGGAGTCCATGACGTCAGCTTATTCCATTAATACTGAGTCTGATTTGGTCAAGTAAACCAATCGACAAGGCTTCCCCACAGATAGATAGGTAAATAGATAGATGGATACAGATCGATAATAGATAGATGATAAATGATAATATAGATGAAAAGAGTATAAAGAGTATATATGAAGGTAGCCATACCATGCTTTGGGTGTCTTAAGGAACTATTGGTGATGTGCAATGCTGTTGGTTTACTTGCCTTTATCCTTCTTCCCAGCACAATGTGTGTCTTTGTTCCCCGTATCGAAACTAGTAGGTATAAATTTGAGAAGCAGAATATGTGTATTATCTTCAGGTCTCTCCAGTTGGAAAGGAAAATAACAGAGGATTTTTTATATAAGGTCTCTAAATGGCCCAGGATTCCCACTGGCTGGTTGTCTGGTGAGCATCTCTGGACCTGTTTGCTCTGCCTGTCCAACACTGGGATTGCAGTCATGTGCCACCACTGACTCTGTCACGTGGCTTCCGTGGATTGAATGGATGTCCTCATGTTTGTAAGGCAAACGCTTTACATACACTGTGCTGTCTCTTGAGGCCTCACTTATGTCCTTTAAGAGCAGTTGATTTTCCTTCAGACCTCTGCTTTATTTATTTATGTGTCTGAGTGTTCCCTGCATCTGTGTCTGGGTACTGTGTAAATGCTTTGTGTCCACAGAGGTCAGGAGAGAGCACCAGGTCTCCTGGATTAGAGTTACAGATGGTTCTGAGCCACTGTGGGTGCTGTGAACTGAACCCGGGTCCTCTGCAAGGGCCCCACATGCTTTTAACTGTTGACACTCCTCTCTCGTGCCAACTCTTCACTTTTCTTACTTGAGCAATATTAACAACACCTTTACCTTGTTCACAAGAGTAAATGTTAAAAACTTAACCTGGAAGCTAATAGCTGGCAATGCTTCTATTTTGAAAATAAAATTGTGATTGCTGCTGACTTTGCTGTTCATACAGATCTTCCCCCTCCCACCTCTCCAACTCCTTCCCACCTGATGTAGGATGATGTCATTATGCAGGTGAAGGTGGGTTCAAGATAGAACGAGGCCTGTCATTGGACAAGAAGGAAGGATGGGCAGGAGAAGAGTTTTAGTGAGGAGGGGGAGACTGGAGCAAGGAAAGAGTGAGGAGAAGCAGCTGAGAGAACATGGAGGCTGATGTTAAGATTCCTCTCTACATTTACAGGTTGTTATGAATATTCTTAAGGGATGGATGTAGATAGGGCTTTCTATGTCTAGGTGGGCAATTATATCTTATGAATTGAATCAGAGGTTATTGTGTTGTGTGTTCTTTCATGCAATTTAACTGAATTCAAGAAAGTTTATGGTGGCTGGAGACATTGGACTGCCATGGAATTGGGATGTGCATGTCTGGCATGGTGGCAGCCTGCCTTGGGAACTGGATGGGTAAAGAGATTGTTGCCAGGTTCAGAGAGAAGCCATCGGCAGTGTGAGATGGGATGGAGCAGAGCGGGTGAGAGGCTTTGCTGACTGAGATGAAGATTTTCTACCAGATATCTTGGGGCACTGCAGGGCCAGATCCAGTGTGGGATAAGAGACAACATTTTTTCTTTATAATTTTACATCAACAGTCTGACTTGAGGCTTTCTTTCTCTCTCTCTCTTTAGGAAGTAAACAGGCAAACAAATAAACAAAAACAAAATTAGTTTTTAAAAAAGAAAAGACAATGCATCAGAAATACATACATATATGCATGTGCACATGTGCATGTACACACACACACACACACACACACTTACACACGTAAAAATCATAAAATCATGTACTCAATGGCACCACCTTATAAATCTTCCTCCACCTGTTATGGTGCTGAGTCTCTGTTCCTGAAGGAAGTGCCCCTCACAGTGACCACTCTCTGGTGCCAAATAAATTAAAAAGTCATGAAGCAGTTTCCTGACACTCAGAGCCACCCTGGAGGCCCCCAAACATCCCCACGGGTGGCAGAGTCCAGTGGATGTGTAGGAGATATTTCTCTAGAGTCTGCCTTCCACATGTCCTAGCTAATGGCTGTGGAGCTGGCTAAGTGGTGATTTATGAGACTCATATGAAGGCTCTCCCTCAGCTACGTAAGAGCAGGTGAGGCTGAACACGCTGATATCTGCAATTGTTTGGGTTTCTGAATATGCCTCGTCAGTAACACCTCAGGGCGGACCAGTGCTCCTTTACAAGATGAGATAACCACACAAGCCATAATTAGCTTTGCTTGAACCCCTAAAATAAGGAGGCCCTACTTGGTGTCCCCGTGAGGAAATCAAGGCTTTCAATATGGCCGAGACTGACAGGGGACGCAGCTGATCCAGCTTCTAAAGGATCAGGGAACGAGACTGCAGATGGGTGGCTCAGGACCTGGGAAGGGTGGGGAGCAGGGCATTTGTGGCACAAAGACCCAGCTTGGGACAAGAACTGTGACATTATTATGTATTTTCCAAGTCTCCTGAGTTCACCTTAACAGCGTAAACTGTCTCTGGTGGGAATACTCTCATCATAGAAGTTGGCAAACACTGTAAATTGCAACTTTCCTTCCTTCTCTGGAAGGTAATAACATTTACATCTGTCAGCATGTTTTGATCTGAAATTGCCTGAAGAGAGTCTTAATGGGGGGACCTTTTATCTAAAGAGCAGATGGCATGGGGGTTTCTCTGTGGGGGATTGTCTTCATTCAGTTAACCTAACCCACCGTGGGTAGCACCATTCCCTGGGCCTAGATCCCGGACTCTATGAGTGTAGAGAGTTTGAGCCGAGCAGTAGGCTTGCAGACAGTCATGTCTCTCCACAATTCTCTCCATTGATCTGTTATGACTGTTTCAAGTCTCCCCAGTGAGGAACTATAGCCTGAAATCATGAGATAAAATAAATGTTTTTTTTTCTCCCCAAAATTGCTTTTGTAAGGGTATTATAATCACAGCAGCAGAATTGAAGTCAGGATGACATCCCAGCCCTGAAAAGGACACAGTAAAGTTCAAGGGGCTTGTGGATCATCTGATACAGAGAGGGATAGAAGCCATGCTACCTGACAGTCACCTTGGAGAATTCTCCAACTCTTCTCTCTTCTCCATCCTGCAGCCTGGAGCAAGGCCTTCCTAGAAGGTAAGGTCACCCTTCCTGGACTGTCTAGTACCAGGCCCATGTATGCCACTCCTGCTGAGCAGTCCCAAAGGATTGGCACATTTTTCTCATCACAAATTGTTTGTACTAAAATAAGTAACCGCCCCTCCCAGCCCTGCAGTCGTGATCATCACTGTTTGCAGCAACAATCCATCGATCATCTGACTTCCTCATTTAATGAAAGTACAAACTCAAGCATCACAGAGAAGGTCGTGGAGGGATAGGAGGAGAAAGGAACGAGTGAGGAAGAGGGAGGGGACAGTTACAGCTCAAACCTTTACCAGAGAACCATTGGATCAACGGGGACATAACTGAAAGTCATCTGATGGGTCGACACACAGACACGCAGTTGCAGAATATTTTTGAAAGAGAATTGGCCTAAGATAGCCAGTGTTAACTGCCAACTTGACAGAATCTAAGATCACCTTCGAGATGAGCCGCTGAGCATGTGGGGGGTTGGGAGGATTATTTTGTGTTAATTGGTGTGAGAAGTGCCATGGTAATTTTGGAGGCGTTCCTCAGGCAGGGGATGCTGGGCCATATAAAATGGAATAAAGGAGCCAAGTGACAGTGTGTGCACATTTGTCCCCTTGCCGACTTATGGATGTGATGTAACCAGCTGTTCAAGCTCCCATTGCCTTGATTTGGACACCATGATGATGTATTATGCCTTGAACTGTGGACCAGAATAAACCTGTCTTCCTTAACTTGCCTCTGGCGGGTAGTTTATGATAGCAGCAAGAAACTAAACCATGGTATTAGCAGCACAAAGAAGAGAAGAAGAAAAATAAAGCGGGTGCCTCTATTTTTGAAGAAAGGAGAAATAGAATATAGCGTTAAAGTGAGGGAAAGGGGAAAATGAAATACGAAGGATTAAATGGGGTGGGGTGGGGTGGGAGGACTGGGCTGAGGAGACTCTTCAGAGGCATATAAAAGCCTTTTGGAAGAGCCACACTGAAACCTACAATGATAGAAGTTTCCGAAAATATAAACCTATATAAAGAAGCTTAAATGGAGTTACCCTGTAATGGGGTGGAGGGAAGGAGGCAACACCCCAACTAGATACTGCACACTACCAAATAAAAAAAAGTCAGTACCGGGAATTAGTTATCTCTTCTTGAGTTGTTAGCCAATGGGGTCCCATAGACCCCGCCCCCTCTTCTTGAGTTGTTAGCCAATGGGGTCCCATAGACCCCGCCCCCTCTTCTTGAGTTGTTAGCCAATGGGGTCCCATAGACCCCGCCCCCTCTCCTTGAGTTGTTAGCCAATGGGGTTCCACAGGTCCTGGCCCCAAACATTACAAGCTATTGCCAATACTACTGATTATCACCCAAACTTGATTATTAAGCACGATTGCTGAACAACGACCACATACTTGAATCATAAAGCAAGGAGATCTAAAACTGGTATTCAGTTGGCAGCTTCATCTGGCTAGCGTTCATGAGCTGGAAGAGACTAGGCTCACTTGGAGGAGAGAATTAATCATCAGTCTTACCCAAGTATGAGCTTCACAAGCCTCGATAATGACCTGCCTGGCAAGACATGCCCACTGGTGCAATAGTGCCATAAACGCTATGGGAGTGACCAACTATTCTTTATTGGATTTGAGGTCAGCTCCAGGGAATAAAACCCATACCCCAAACTGTCAACAAGGCCAAGAATCTGTGGCTAGAAGGTTATGGGCCTTACCGAAGAACCTGCTGCTATTGTTCTGTTAAATGGACAGAGCACGAGATACCACCACACCCACAGATCACTCAGCTCTCATCAGAGAAACCTCTTGCAGTAGAAGGCAATTAATACGGTTTGCAAGGGCCAGCGGTGGTGGATGACATCAGAGAGACAGTAATTTTCTGAAGACAAAAGGGCAGATGTATGTATGAACTTCCAGTGATTGTGAGAGCATGCACAAGACTTGCAAGCCAGGCAAAACCCCAGCAGAGAGGGAGAGAAGTGGGCACAGAATACCACCTCTCGCCTAGGAACTGTTGGCATTAGATTGCTGTTAAAAGGTTAGTCCATTTCCTGTAATGCTGTGACACCTGATGTATCAACCACAGCACCAAGCAGGCCCCATATATCCAGGAGTGGTTGGCCAACCCAGCTTAGACTTGTTGGGTTTAAAAGAAAATATTGACAGAGCATTGATGGGAAAGAACATGCATTCAAGCGTGATGCTGGACGGGTGGGGAGCTGGGGGTATCTGAGAGGCATTTAGGGAGGGTACAAATATGATCAAAATACATATTGTAGGAATTCTTCAAATAATAAAGCATACTTCTAATAAAATTCTAATAAATAAAAATTCTAATAAATAAAATTTCTAATAAAAATTCTAATAAATAAAAATTTCTAATAAAAATCCTTTGTTTTAAAAACATTGTATAATTTGATAACACCATTTTATGATTTATTGGAATAAAAAGTAATTATCAATAGATATTTAAAGAAGACTAAATTGAGATAAAGATTACTTTCAAATTAAAAGAGGGTTGCCTATAGCCTTGATAATTAAGACCATATGGGAAATTAATGAATGAAACCAGTAAAGGGGTGAAAACGACGCCAGCAAATACGTGAACGCAGAATTAATAATTCCATTTAGCAGTAATTTATTGCTCGCTAAATGATGATGTGCTGAGTAGGGAGTAGGAAATAAATGGTGTTGGCGCCGTGGCAATGACTCGTCAATAACTGTGTGCTCGCCACACCAGAATGAAGCCATGAGCTAAAATCCATAGCACTCATGCTAAAAGCTTGGCATGGCTGAGCTCAGCCTGAACCCCAGTGGTAAGGGCAGTGGGGACAGAAGGACCATGAGGTTTGCTGGCTGCTTGCCAAGGCCAGGTTCCTTAAGGGACATTGTCTCAAGGGAACGAGGAAGAGAATGGTAGAGAGGGACACCTAGCATGCTCCTCTGGCCTCTTATGGATGTGTCACACACACACACACACACACACACACACACACACACACACACACACACACACACACACACACAGTAGAGCTCGGTACCTCTGTGAGTCCAGTACTCAGGGATGAAGGCAGAAAGACTGAGAATTACAGGCTTGAGCCATGTGAGGAGATCCTGTCTCAAAAACCAATGCAAAGAGCAAATCTGTGTGTGGCATCCTTTGCTCTGAGAATTGCTTATGGTACCAAGAGAAACACAGAAGTGTTCAAATACCACCATGACAATGCACCGTGACAACTGTTTCAAAGAATACCGTTGGCGGTTGCCACGGTAGATCGGCCAACTAGAAGCTGCATCAGCTCGTGAGCACTGAACCCTTGCTTGTGCCCACCAGGTAATGGAAACCAGGACGGAAGGCTGGTGCCTCTGTTTTCACTTCCTGTCTGTCTCTTGTCACTCTGAGTCAGACACCAGCTTCACTCTGCAGGCACACCGCTCATCCAGGGAGAAACTGTCTTGACTTCTCTCACCCCGTTCAAGGCTGGGGGAAGAAATGAGGCTGACATGACAGTCTTGCAGTCACTAGGAGTCCCCTTGGACTCCAGGAACGGCAGAACCTCACTGGACAGTTTTCAGGTTCTCACAGGGGCCAGTAACAATTGTAGCCATTTTTTTTTCCCTTCTCACTATATAGAACCACCTAGACCAGTGGTTCTCAACCTATGAGTCCTGATTACTGTGGAACCGGGAAAGGCACTCTGGTCCCCGGTTGAGGAAGCTTGAACCCTGGAGACCCTGAGGGACGGTAGGCATTTCACCTGACTCCTAGAAAACCAGGCTGGTCACTAGCCCGCAGCCGTCCATAGATTAATGACCATCAGTCCCGGAAAGACTATGCCACAAGGCCCTTCACGGGCAGATGACATGGCTTGTGGTCATGTAGGCTCAAGACAGATCTATCTCCATTATAATGAGGTACCTAAAGGCCTGGAGGCTTAGCCTATCACATTTTCTTCCCAGACACTCCTCCCTGCAAAAGGTATTTAATCTCAGGCCCATCCTGAGAAATGGGGTATGGTTTTACTCATCCAAATGCCTTGAAACCATGGACTGCCTCTTTTCATCCAATCTGTCATGGGGAGCCACAGAGAAGGCTTCGCCTTCAGAGCTGCCGTCTAATCTCCTGAAGAAGGCCTCCCTGTGCTCCCAGCAGAGGCCACCACCAAGCTCAAACTCACCACTGTCCAGCCAAGGACTTGCCCAGCAGGACCAGCTGGAGCTCCTCCTTCTTCCCCCCCTGGGATTCATTCAGCCCCGAGGGCCCTGACTCTGTTCTCAGTACATCTGAGCCATCCCAGCTGTGTCTGGATGCTCAAGAGCCTGAGAACCAGACAGCCTGGCCTCCTCATAGGCCCAGGAACCCCTGAGCCAGCTCGGGCTGAGTCCTGCACTCAGACTGTGCTTCCTCACCCCGGGAGCAGTGTCCTGAGGCTGCCCTACAGCCTGACACCCACGGTGCGGGGTAACGTATCAGAAAACAGATACACTATAACTCAGGACAGTGGCAAAGTTTCAGTTATGAAGCAGAAGTGAAAGTAATTTTATCGTTTGGGGTCACCACAACCTAAGAAACCGAATTAAAGGGTCCCAACATTAGGGAAGTTGAGCCTAGACTGTGGTAACCCAGAGCGCTCCTTCACGGGACTGCTTAATCGAGTGTATCTCTTGTTCCTCGCTCAAGCCTTCTCCTATATAAACCTAATGCCCTGTCAGAGCCCTGAAGAGGAACTTGGGGCCACAGGAACACTTCGATCACATCCCCAGACACTAAAACTCTCAGCTTTCTTCCTTCCACAACTTCCATCGCCTTACCAGGAATGACAGGGCGCGCCCGGTCCGTCAAGACTCCCAGTGCTCCCTAGCACTCGTCGAATCATACTGCACAGTGAGCACACAGAGATAAACAGGTTCTGAACATTTCCAACTTAGTTCTTTAAAAAAAAGTCAGCAAACTCCACACGCCCTCCGCATTCTTCTTTGAAGCCTTAAGGAAGGTGTACGAGTCAGGAAGGACTTTACATTGAAAATCAAGAAGGTCCATCTGCCCATGAAGACACTCTCCCGTTAAAGTGCCTTTCTGAAATAGCTGGAACAGAACACCCCGGCCCATGTGTACTTCAATCTGTAAGTGCAAGCTACTTTGTAAGCAGAGAGGAAAGTGTGATTTCAGTTTTCTTACTGCCAGTCAGGCCCTATGAACCCCAACGTAAAAGAAGACACCAAGAGACAGATGTTTGTGTATCAGTTTCTATCAACGTCTACAAAATGTATGTGGAGTTGTAATGTAATTTCAACACCCAGGGGAGTCATTTTAAAACTTAAGAGCACAATGATACCTAAGAAATATTTGGAAAACTAAACACATGAGGTAGAAAGATCCCTCCTACGCAGCACCAGGACGTAACTATTAAATATTCAGAAGCAATATGATTTACATGATGCTGTCCTAAACGGTAGATTAGTCGTGGAAACAGAAGGTAATAAGAAACAACCGATCTCAGAAACAGACCCAAGGCATGAGCAGCTGCCCTAACTGTCACCTACTGAGTGAACAGGGGTGACAATGGCTGCTGTGACACTCTAGCCTATGTCTTAATCAACAGCAAGTGGCACTGCTAAAACTAGGTGAAGTTGTCTGTACACCACTGCTCTCTTCACACACACACACACACACACACACACACACACACACACACGTATGTATGTATGTATGTTTAGAGTACTTCTAGATAGTTCTGAAGAAAAAGAGACAAGGCAGTTACTAGATCGAGAAGACCGTAAGCAATATTGTGTGCCTGTCCTTAAAATGCTATAGAAATTAGAGCCCGTGCACCATCCCTGCCTGGAGGGTGTGGCTCTCAGCCCTCACCACAAACACTTTCTTGCAGCCAATAGAGAGGGCTTCAGGGGTCCACAAGTGGTTGATGACAGAGACCAAGTGACACTGGGTATCTGACTCTGACTGATCATCTACAGTACAGCCTGATCCCTAAGGCTCAGGGAAAGCAGAGAGGAGGGGGTGGAAGATGGTAAGAGCCACAGGACAGTGTCACACCACGTTGTAAGGGATTATGTGACAGGGAACTCCCCATCCATGAGATCTCAACAAAATGGTACCTAAACAAGATCTGCATGATGACAACACCAGCTGAGTTGCCAATGTGACAGGGAATCTCTCTCAAAAGGTCTCACTCCCATATAGAGAGCCATGGACAGCCAATGACTGTGGGGAGAGGGAGAATCCATGCTATGCAGAGATGAGGTCTCTCATAGACTCTTAATCCCAAGTGTCAACTGTAAACACATCTACATATGACCATCACTAAGTGGGCTTAGGCATGCGTGTGTATATACATATGCACAGAGACATACATGTATACATGGACTGAAAATAATAGTTTAAGAGGGGGTCATGAATTTGGGAGGGAGTAGGGGGGTCATGAGAGTACTTGAGGGAGGAAGGAGGAGGGGTGGTAATTATGTAGATAGAGTACTCACATGGAATTCTAAAAATAAAAAATAAAAATAAAAACTAGACATGGAAAATGATCGCCCGGTCACAAAAAGGGCTATCCATCTCGAAATAGTTAATATTATATGTAAGATTAAAATGTAACTTGATGAATTCCCTTACAGTCCGGATGATATCCATCTTACAACCATTATTTACTATTCAAAGGAGTGATTGTTGTAAAGAAGACGACAAGCGAATTACTTGTAGGTGGAATTAAATGTCTTGTAAATAAAGGAGAATATTCAACACTGTTACATCAGAAACCCTCTGTAGAAAGCTGACCATATGGAAAACACAAATGATCCAACAGCATTTTAGTATTTGGGCATTCTCTCTCATGTCCTGAATAAGACAGAAAAAAACACTTATTTGAAATGAAAAGAAACATCAAATGCTTACGAAATAGAGACAGAAACGTTAAGAAACAGTTTGAGCAGGGGAGTGGCTGGGGGAGGAGATAGAAACCAAAACACAGCCTGAGCATCAGAAATTTTCAAATACATCATTAAAACAAGCAGGACACATCAGTTGGACGTTGAATAATTATTCATTAGTAATCGTGGGGCAAGTGGTTACTATTTCAGAGAAAAATACCCAATCTGTGAGCCCTCACAGTACCAGGCTAAACCCCACAAACAGATCCCTTTTCCCTATTGGTCCCTTACATTCCCTCATCTGCTTTAGATGCATATGCCACTGCTCATCACTGGCTTGTGTCTAAGTGCCACCCATTACTTGGGTTTGACACCAATGTCTCTATAAAGTCATGTCACACACAGTCCCAGGACCAGACTTAGCCCACCTCCTCCCCTGTCTCAGCAGATGGATTAGAAGTTCCGTATGAGCAAGGCCACGTTTTAGCCATCACTCTGCCTCAATATTTCCCTAGATAGCTAACCAAATACTTCTCCACCTCACTGGCAGCCTCTCGTTATTCTACTCCTGTCCTGGTCCTCCTTCCAGTATGGTATTTTCAAGAGATTGCCAGAGAGGACTCAAAATGTCCTCACACAGCCATTCTGCCACGTCTGCTGAGGACCGGAGGAGGGTATCGCAAGGATCTATCTTAAAATCTACTCTGTGGTGGGTTTTATTTGTACTTCCAATTTATTGTCTGAACTTCTTATCGAATACTTCTCCTTTAAAAGGAGCCAGGCTACAGCTGGGTGTGGCAATCACAGATTTGGGAGGTAGGGGCAGAAGGGCCATCTTCCACACAGACACAGCAACCTCAAGGCCAGTTCTGAACTAAACAAGAATGGGCCTCAAGAAAATAGAAATCTGAGGAGTCTGACTGGTTTATTTTAGCTTCTTCCCTTCGGTTTCAGGATTTTGTCCTCAGCTACAGCAGTAAGGATTGGATTTTATTATGTCTTCCCATTCTCTGCTGTGACCTTTATTAAAGCCCCATGGGTTGCATTACAAGCACATTTATATTGGCCTCGTTTCCACCTTGACATTAATGGGGAGCAGGCCCCAACTTCTGTGATATCCTGGATAACACTGCACATGCTCAGCAACACTACCATGACAGGGTCACATCAGTCACATAGACTAGGGTCAACTAACCCAGGGTGACATCACTCACATAGACTAAGGCCATCTAACCCAGGGTCACATTGGTCACACAAACTAGGGTCATCCAACCCAGGGTCACATCAGTCACACAGACTAGAGTCATCTAACTCCTCCTGTCCCAAACCTCATAAGCTGTGTTGCTTCATAGGCAAAATGGCTGCCCTTTCTGTTTACTCCCACTGTTGATTCATAGCTCACCCTGTTCGCATCCTACAGGGTCCTCTCTTACTTGACTCTGCCTCATAAGTGCCAATGCTCCTGAAAGCACAGTTCCTGCTTGTTATTCTGCTTGTTATTTATAAACCCTGAAATATCCCAAGATCTTTTAATGCAAATCCCCAGTCCTTATCCCCACTATTTCTAGATGGGTATTCACCCTGCTTCCCAGTATACCACAGCCACTGATATTCCCTGAGAGAAACCTGCTGAGCTCTCCCAACTCCTTAGTGCCTGATGGCATTCACTTCTTTTGAATGGCCTTTCCATGACTGTGCTGAAATATCTCCTCTGCTCTTTTAGTCCCCCTCGTGCACAGTAACATCCAATGCACAGCTATGTTTCCCTTACTGTATTAGTTAGTTTCCTTATTGCTGTAGGCAAACCTCTGCCTACAACCCATAATCTCAGGGAAGGCATGGCCATGAGAGGGGCTCTTGGCTCTGATTGTGGATAGGGGGTGGCTAAGTGTATGACCTCTGCAGTCAAGAAGCAGAAAGAGGTCAAGCCGCCACTCCAGGACTCAACCTCCAAGGCTGCCCTCCAGGTACTCACTTCCTCCTGTGGGACTCTACCTATTAAAGGTTCTATGATCTTCCCAAACCACCAACAACAGGGGACCAAGTGTTCACACATATGAGTGTAACACAAAGTTTCATCTAATACCCTAAGGAACTGTGTGTCTAATCCATGTGGCCCAAGTTCTTGGCTTTCTTCTAGTTCACATGTCTCCTGGGAGCAGTAACCCTGCTGCAGTCATCACTCCCTGTCTGTGTGAGAATAAACTCATTACAGCATCTCAAGAAAACATACTGAGTCGAACTGACTGGTCTGTAGATATTCCTATGACCTGTTTTGACCACATGCTCAGATCCAGGCAGTTTATGCTGCTTTAAATTTTACTCGAGACTCATGGAAAAGGCAAAATTTGGTAAATATAAATTAAAGATATCTCCCCAAATTGATAATAAAAATACTATTCTAACACTGAGCAATGTAAGTAATTTTAGGTACAGAAAGACAATTTTGATCCTATAGAGCAAACGTTGTGAAAGACTGGTAGCGGAGTGAATAAGAAGGCAGAAAAATACAAAAGATGCTCCATGAGCTGTGTAGGACATGCCAGTTTCTTGGGCATCAAAGCCGTGTGTGTGTGTGTGTGTGTGTGTGTGTGTGTGTGTGTGTGTGTGTTTCCTCCCATTTTCTCTTTTCCTTCTCACCATTCCTCAAAGAATTTAAAGAGTTCAGAGAATTTCTTGCTGGTCACAGGGATATTGGCCCCAGTAAATCAAGCTTTGTTCCCTCAGAGAAAGTCTGTTGAATAACTCTAGTCACTGGCTTCCATTAACAATAGCCCCTGATGGTTGCTATCTGAACTGACCCCCATCAGCTCTACCAGTGCTGACCCTCACCAGCTGCTAATTGCACCTAGTTGCTGATGCCATACTTGGCCTTCCTTGACCAGCCTGTGGTGTCGAAGATGGTCTTTGGCATGTTCTCACAGTGTTGTTTATTCAGTCAAGAACCACACATGAAACCTTAAACTACCCTACAACCTACACTGTACTATAAATTACTATACTATAAAGTCTTAATACATAAGAAGTGAGAATGGTTGTGCTCTTATTATATACTCAGGATGTACAAGACATGAGAGAAGGTCTGGGTCCTAATCAAACATTGCCTTTAATTACAAGACAAATTCTCTTCAGTCTGGATCCTTGGTCCCTGAACATTCCCATCCAGCCATCACTATACTAGCTAGATGCTCCTTTCCCAGGATAAAATACTAAAATAATTCCATCCCAAAAGAGAACCCATGGCAAACAGCATTACTCATCAAACACTCTCACCCTCTTCTCTAACACTCATAGCAATGATTCATCTGTATTCTTAACGTTTTAAGATGATCTTATGAAGTTTAAGCATGATGAATTACCACCGTTTTCTGGATATAGACACTGAGGTTTGTTGATGCCCTCAGGATGCTGAAGATTAGTTACTAAACATTAAGGTTTGGATTTATTAAATACTCATCCAACTGCTTAGAGCAAATATTTGGAACCAAGGCTACTGCAGAGGTTTCTGTCACTTACATAATGACAGGATTTAGACCCACACTGGGACACACAAGACAGCAAATCTTTCTAAATGGAAAGGAATGTACATGTACCAGAATTTGTGAATCATAGAAACAAAGTCAAAACTTGATTTGACATCATGTATGAACTTCATCACTGGCAAATTCCTCTTGACCCAGGAGCCAGAGGCCAGTAGTTGAAACAGTATTTCACAACTTACTACTTCACAAGATGGCTGCCTTACTACTTCACAAGATGGCTGCCTTGCTTTTCCACAAGATAGCTGCCTTACTACTTCACAAGATGGCTGCCATGCTATTTCACAAGATGACCCCTTGCTAGCCTTAGATGAAACTTACCTTCTTGCATCTACCACTAGAGGCTGTCAATTGCAATTCTACAGGAAGTTACAGATGTCTCAAAGTGTTTTCCAAACTTCTCTCAAGCACGTTTGCTAACAAGATATATTCACACAACCTACAATTATTTCTAAAGTTGATAGGAATTCCCTCTCAAAAAAAAGATTGTGATGGTGATGATGAAGATGAAGAGGAGGAGGAGGTGGTGGAAAAGGTAAAGATGGTGATGATGAAGATAAAGATAATGAAGAAGACGATGGTGGTGATGATGGAGATGAAGATGGTGATGAAGATGAAGAGAAGGAAGAGGAAGAGAAGGAGGAGGAAGGAGGAGGAGGAGGAGGAGAGGAAGGAGAAGAAGAAGAAGAAGAAGAAGAAGAAGAAGAAGAAGAAGAAGAAGAAGAAGAAGAAGAAGAAGAGGGCGCAGCGGCAGCACGGACGACGACGACGGCACGGCGATTATGATTTACATCAATGTAAGCATGTTTCCTAGCTTTCCTGTCTGATTTCTTGACATGTTAGGTTACCTGTGGTTCTTGGTCCTCAGTGTTGCTATAACCTCCATAGTGGCAGCATCTAACCACTGTATATTTGATTCTGTGTTAGAAGATGGGCACTTTTGATAACATAAGATCTCTAAGTCTAAGACAACTCTCCTTTCTGAATCCAGGCTAATAAAAAGATATCTGTCCATTTTGTAATAAAAAGGTATTTCTAACACTGGCTTTACATTCACTATTTAAATGTCGGGTGACCTAACTTTCCTCTTATTCCAAGAAAAGGAACACATGATCTGATGGCATCAAGGGAATGGGAAAACATTGATTAATAAGAAATCTGAATAACAAGTTTTTCTGTGCACAGAGAAAGGCCTACATCAGGAATCTGGATTCTAGCTAACAAAGTTTCTGAAACACCACATTAAATCAAGCATAGAAATACTTCTTCTCCAGCAACTCGGCCCAGTTTGAAGTTATATTCCTGATCTTAGCATCAAGAAATGAGACATAAAGCCAGCCAGCAAAGCTACCTATCTGTCAAGTAGTGAAATGACTGACCTGTGTGGTTCCCTTTACGAACCTGCCCTAGAGATGGTTAGATCGATTGCAAACACTTCAATAAAATTTACTTCCAAGCATACTGAAGGCAGTGGGGCATACTGTGGGCTTCAGAATACAAGGTTCTATTTGAATCTGAGTTCTGCAGCTATCACTGAGAACGATGCTTTCAAAACATCCTATGCCTCCCGGAAACAGCAAGTACGGAGGGGTCGCATGGTGCATGGCAGAGAGCAAGTATCTACAATGGCTAGTTTTAGGCAATCTGACACATTCTAGAATCAAATCTAGGAAGACAATATCTACTAAGGAATTATCTAGATCAGGCTGGACTGTGGGTATTTTGGGAAATTATCTTGATTGTTAATTGACCCAGTCTCTCAACCCTTTGCCTGCTCTACACTCTCACCCCTGCTGTGGGCAGCACCATTCCCTAGGCTGTACCCTGAACTCCATAAGAGTCAGAAGAGCTAGCCATGGCAGAAAGCTGGCCACATGGGTTCACTTGTTTGACCCTGCACTTGACTATGGATGTGGCACAAAGCTGCATGGCTTCCTGTCTTAACTCAGGTAAATCCCCTAAGTCTCGTCAGGACACATGTCCACTGGATGAAGATAACAATGGGAATCATGGAACACTAGTGATGGCAGTACTTTTCTTCCTTAAACACATTTGAGACCTGAGGAAACATCCTCTATATTATTTTCAGACTAAATCAAATAATCTACAAAGTGAAGTGTGCTTCACCTTTCATTCCAGAACCTAACAAGCATAGCAGCTTCCAGAACATATCATTAGCAAGTAGCAAATATACCTGCTGTGTTGATAGAGCCACTCTGACTGGGATCTCTACTAAACATGGGATGGCCAGGTAGAATCTTGTGCAAGATGCCTTATTACATTGCTACCTCCACAAAAGAAAGTTTTGGGAACCAGAGCAAAAAGAGCATTAAATTAAAAAAATTAAATCACAAAATATAACCACCAAGATGGCCAGTGTAGTTTTAACCCCCACCACAATACCAAAGTCAGACTCAAGAAAACTGGAGTGCAGGTGGTAATTAGGTACCACAGCTCGAAGAGGTAAGACACAAACTTTCAAGTGTTGACTGCTGACATTTGAAACAATCTCACTTGAAATTAGTGTGGAAGCCTGTGTCCTTGCCTTGGTTATTATATTAGGATGACAATGCAGAACTCATCAACTCCTGTCATTCTCAGATAAAAGGATCAGGGAAAGAAGACATTGTGGTTAAAATGTCCCCCACCAGCTCCTGTTGGAACACTTGATCCCTAGCTTGAACCCTAGTTGGGTTGCTTTGAGAAATTTAAAACAAGAGAGTTTGGCAGGGCGATACACATCACTCAGGTAGGTCTTGAGAATTATAGCTGAACCCTGCTTTTAGTCCTGTCTCTGCCTTATGATCTACCAAAATGCAAATCAGGTGTGCCTTAAAATTGTCTACCATGGACAGAGGCACCCCAGCCACCCTGGCTTTCTACCAGGAGGACCAAAATCAAACCTCTCCTCCCTTAAGATGCTTATGTGAGAGATGTGGTCACAATGGTAAAGGTAGCCATCCACATGTATAACAAACAAGATAATGACTCCAAGTGACAGTAATTGGATTGTTCAGGTGAAAGTGTTTATCACTCAAACCATAAGGGGCATCCCCTAAATCAAGATTAGTTATTGTAGCCCATGGCACCTTCAGGATGCATCTCTGCTATGAGATTAGATCTTGATACATTCAGAGAGGACAATTCTAGTTTGATTTTGTTAGGTAAAGTAAGAGATTAACAACTGACTAATAATAAAACCCAACTTTTTTTGAAACAATGTTCTTATAACAACTTATGTAAGTGTAAAAGTTATGAGGTAACTGTCTGGAAAGTTCCGTTTGATTTTAGATCATTGTTGCCTGCAGAGGCTGCATAAAGCAACAGTATATATATGGGGGAAACATGGAAGACACCACACACTAGACAGCCCCTGCTGTGTGTCACATACACTATAGAAAGCACAGCAAAGAGCTCTCTCCATCCGCTACTGTGACTTTCATGACCTTTCAGTGTTTCCTGGATTCTCTGGGCTACAAAACAAACCTCCACACTATTACACTTATCTCTCCCAAGCAAAGAGCTATCACAAAGCACAAATTATTTATCCAGGAGCTGTTGGTGACTCCTGGTGATGTTTTATTATTTCTGCTCAATCTAAGTGGTATTTGTTTCCATGTGAGGAACCTCTTTGTTTTCTAGAGTTTTCTCTTAATTTCCAATGGAGGGTAGAATGGGTGCTTTACGTCATGGAATTTGGAGCTCATAGGAGGCAGACCCACTTATATTTTCTGACAGGAAACATTTGAACTGAAAAGAATGTGTAGAAGGAACTCAGCACTGACTGAGAGCCTTCTGTGAACAAAGCATGGGGCGCTGCTGTACAGAATAGAAAGAAAACACAAGAAAATTGAATACAGACAGAAATACAGACAGAAAATTGAATGTGCAAATGTAAAAATCAAAATCAGCATTTAAGATAACAGGGGTTAAAGGGCAGAAAGGGCAGAAATTCTAACCAATGCTTCCACTCACAGATGCAGAAGTTTCCCATGGATTATAGGAAAATAAACATGGGAAGAGTCTTAAGAAGCAAACTAGAGAAGTAAGAGTAGACGGTAAACAGAAACACTGCCAGTGCCACCGTATATGGAAAACCGAACTCAGAATGGGACCAACCAATCTACAAGCTTTTCCTAAAAACAACCCAATAAACGTAGCAAGTGAAACAGTAAAGGGAAGTTTGTAAAACAGAATATGAAAAGGTGAATTTACAGAAAATATCAGGGCTAGGAAGATAATTGAATCAACAAGGTGCTTGTCTTAAAGCAGGTTTACCAGAAACCATGTAAAAAAGCTGGTGGTGGGTGGGGTTGCTCAGTGCTAGAGCCCTTGCCTGAGTAGCCCTGAGATTCCCTCCGGAAAAAAAAAAGGCTTGAAAAGTCAAGCTAGTGTGGGGTGTGCACATACATATCATGACATACCCTTTGGTCAAGTTCACATACACATGCATGCATACCCACAAGTGCACACACACACACACACACACACACACACACACACACACACACACACACACACAACTGAATCTACATACAAAAAAAGGCAAGAAAAGGAAGGGGAAAAATGGTCACTAACAGAGCATACTGGGGAACGCCGTGCCTTCCATACTTAAATTACGTCTCCCTCATGAGAGTGAGTGAAAGGTGATTGATTACAGTTATGTGCTGTTGTCCCAGGTAGGCACCTGTCTGAGAACAGTACACCCATTACAAGATCACCCTGAAAAACTTAACTGTAAGATTGTGTCTCCTAGCAACATCAGAAGCTGAAGCTATCCCTGTAAAGTGCCACCCAAGAGGCCGTTCAAATGTGAGCTGAGCAAGACTGACACCAGTAGACATGCCAGGAGGAGTAAAGCCCATGAAGCTTCAACCCTACACGAGGAACTACAAGCAACTGAGTAAGGCTGGCACAGGAGGGTGGCTCACCCCAGGGAAGAGCACATCCATGGGTTTTTGAGTGCCAAGTGGTCAGACATACACACACGTCCCATTATATGAACTCAACAGGTTATGTTTGTGAATGTATGACTATACATGTACATATATGTATACAACAACACCTGAGGGGAAAAGAGGCCAAAAATGTGAGGGAGAGAAGGCTATACGGGATGATTTGGATGGAGGAAAGGGAAGAGGGTAATGTGATTAAAATACAATATCAAACATAAATAAATAGATAAGAATCTAATGAGATTCTCTGCAGCACACAGTACACTTCCCCTGTGTAAGTAAGCAGCATCTTGGGTCTTATAGACTGCACTACAATTCAGATAACCAAATAACCCTGACTTACAGAGTAAGTCAATGGAACATTTCCCTTTACAAAGGCCAAGTGGAGCATTTGTAACCATGGTTTAAAAGGACACGACCATCAGGTATGGTCTTTTGTACCTTGAATGCTCAGATTGAAAGAATGAAATCATTGTTTTATTTTACAATTGAAAGACTACTGGTCATTCTAGGGGAGATCCAAACAGATGCAACTTAAGGGAAGAAGGCATATCCTGGCTTACAGTTTAAAGGGATACACTCCATCATGGTGGAGAAGCCAGGACGGCGGCAGAGGAAGCTGCTGATCACACTGCAGCTCTATTTGGGAAGCAGAAAGCAAACAGGAAGAGGACATCAGCTGCTAAGTCTCGTCCTCAGTAATGCACTTCCTCCAACCAGGCCCCACCTCCACAACCTTCCGAAACAACACCACGAGCCTGGGACCAATACTCAACTGCATTGACTCTGCAGGGGACATGTCATATTCGAATGACAAAAGCCATCATGTTATGTATCAATAAGTCAAGGGTATAGTGTGACAGGAACCATGGTGGGCTAACATAGGGGAATATTCATGTATTTGTAAACACAGAGAATTTCATTTAAAGTGAGCCCACCATTCATTTCTCACTAGTTTTCCAATGTTCCACACAAATGGCTTCCTCTCTGTACTGACAGAGGTGATCATCTATCTTAGCTGCCTTGATTTATGCTTCCTAACATTTCTTTGAATTTTAAAAAGCAATTAACACAGCACATTTTCCAACCTTCACAAACATTTAGGAAAATCAACCAACAGATGCTGTAAAAAAGACAAAGAATTTCCAACGCGTGATTTATGATCCTCAGGTCCACGAGTCTTTCTGTTTCTGTAGTTTAACAATGCCTTTCATACCAGCCTTTGTTTTATGATGATAAGCCCACATAACTCCAAAAGAATATATGGAATTATTTTTCTAGCAATTAGATTCCCTTTTCTTCTCCTCTCAAATTCTTATTTTATTCCAAACCCAGAATGTCATGACTTGCGATTGGTAGAACTCTAGGTTCCTGAAGCTTACATTGTTAATCGTGTTTAAAAATTCCACTCAGAATCTTGGAGTTGCAGAGACAAGATATCTGATACTATGATGTCACTTAAATGGGCGTGTCCGACCTTTGGACACTGGAGTTTTGGATGCTTACTTAAAATATTATGAGAATTTTTATGCGACTTTTTTTAAACTTAGTTGCAAGTTGCATGGTACCCTAATGAAAACTATAGATAGATAGATAGATAGATAGATAGATAGATAGATAGATAGATAGATATTCATCCATCTGTTCATCTATATATCTACTTATTTTGGCTTTACTGAGACTGGCCAGCATGGGACAGTACACATAGCTATCTTGAGTGACCCTGCTTTCTGAATGCTGAGATTTAAGAAATGGATCATGATGTTATAACTACCTCTACATGCTCAGGATGGAATGATGCTAAGGTGCATTCTAATACTAAATTTTGTATCCCAACATCTGGTTGTCCCAAGATGAGCAGATCCTCATATATACCAGCCTTTGTTGTATAAACCTTGCCACCACCCCCCATTGTCCCTGATTGGTTAATAAAGGTTATTGACAGCCTGTAGTGCAGCCTGTGTGCACCATGCTTCTCTTGGACCCTCCTTGAGGTGAGGTTTGTGGGTACGCTAGCTTGTGGACACCTACTACTCCAGCCATAATTGGATAGAGGACCAAACCTATGAGTTACAGGTAGCTGGCTCAGATGCCAGCCTGTGCACTTCCTGAGGGCTGCTCTGTGGTTGAAGAGAGGCTCTAGGTAAGACTGAGAAAGTCTGAGTAAGACTGGCACCCAATGCCCATGGATAAAGCCTAATGCTATGTAAAACCGAGGTTGGTGGGAGAACCACTGACTCTTTAAGACAATGATGGTGGCTGGGAAAGTATCAGCAGCCCAGTCCCTGCTCAGGACAGACGGTGGTGAAATTACAGAGGCACTGAGTGCTCCTGCTATGCAGTCAGGCTGGCGAGGTCACAGAGACCACCACCAGGGCACAGGCTGCATGCTTCCCCCAGCCGACGGTTGACAACCATGAGTAGAACTACACATTAAAGGCTGAGAAACAGACAAGCAAGCTGTATGTGTCCCACAGCCAAGAGTTACTGAAAGCTAACATGAGGTAAAATGCCATGCTACTCTGAGCACCCAACCAGCCTCCTTAAAATACAGGGCTCCCACAGGAAGAATAATGGCAGCTCACGAGAGCTTACATGGGGTAGGGTGTCACACTCCTCTGAGCAGCCAGCCAATGTCCTTGGAATGTAGGGCTCCCATGGAGAACAGATGGCAGCTCAGCCTAGCACAACATACAGAACCCAAACCCAAACCTCCAAACGTTTACAATATACTTAAAAATATTCTTGACATGCCAGTAGTATTTGCTAAAGGAAACAAAGACAGAAAAATGGGCTCCTTATGAGTTTGAGGCCAACCTGGTTTACAAAACCAGGACAGATCAGGCTACACAATAAAACGTTGTCTCAATAAATAATAATAATAAGCATATTATTTATATTTGGACATTTGAGCTCTATACATCTTGTTTTGATTTATCAACATGAAAATGGTTGTATGTTGAATAGTAATGATGGTATTATACAACCTCTTTGAGAGAGATCAAAATAGAACATACCTAGATAAAAATGGGGCTGCTGAATTGGATCACTCTATACTTATAATGACTTCAATCTGCTGGACAAAAGGTATGTTATGTTTGGAGAGAGGCTTTGTGTTTGTGTCAACAGAGGAGGAGAAGAAGCTTTGGATTCCATCCAAAATAATAAGGATCAGATGTGATAGAGGGAGACCTCCTGAAGATCTTGACTACAGACAGGAAGAAAAGGAAAGTCAAAAGGACGGAATGGGTAGTGTATAATGCTAAACTCAATTGAAACAACTCTGAAACTGACGGGGACATGTCTATGTTTCCAGCCATAACTGCATCTATTCACGTCCTATCTTGTTGTCTACTGAGTCCTCAGGACTCATCAGACCATACTTTCATATGGCATGGGATGGAGATTTATAATACAGTTTGATTACAACCCGAACTGACTTAAGAGGACAAATGTCTTTCACCTGCTCAAAGAACAGCAACAACCAAAATCTTCATTAACTGAGATGTACACCCCACACATTTCAGACATCGTTGGTACAAAACTGTATATTACTTATGAGAGCTTATATGTTCATATAAAATGACACCTAAGGAAGGAGCCTTAACAGTATCCACCCTTGAAGAGTTTGGGATGCCTGATCCTGCTTCAAACCACCTCAATGCTGTTTCCTCGAGAGACTTACTTCCAGAATGACTTTAGGGAGGCTGCTGACCTCAGATCACCTCAGTTCATCCAGACTTACAGACCAATCCAACCAGAATTTCAGTTAAGCCCTGAACTTTCCCACCCCACACAGACTGAACGAAAAAATGATACAAATGGTTCTCCCAGGACTTGGCTAATATCCCAATTTTCTTAGGATCCCCAAAAGATGTCATTGTCCCTAAAAAGCAGAAAGCAATTTTCAGAGAGCGTGTCGCCCCATTCCTAAGAAGTGGAGGAGATTATTTTTGGTCATCCTAAAGGGTAATGGATGCTTGTTGTTAAAAAGGGGTTGGTTGCAAGTTATTAAATTGTCTTATACAAGAAAAAAATAGGGTATAAAAGGTGAGACTCAAGGATTTCTCTCCTTTATTTTCTCTATCTTTCATTATTATGTAGGGAGAGAAAGATTGAAAGGAAAAGGGAGATATAGGAAAAATATAGAAATAAGAGGTGTAATGGGTCGATTATTGAATCTACTCCTCAACTATTAGAGCTACTACTAGCTAAAAGTCTTGCATTGCTATAGTATTTGTATCCTAATACACATCAAGGTTATATTTTGTTAGACTTGTATAGATCTTTATATATTGATACAAAATTTGAGGCTATTTTTACATATTATGTTTCAACTATTATAGAGTATTGGGCCAGTAAAATTCATTTGTAAAGTTCTAGTCTCTTTGAAAGATGATATTACAAACTGTTTGGGATAATTAAGAAATACAAGTTGTTACTCAGAGAGTCCAACTCATGGTCATATTGGACACGAGACTAATTTATTTCATAAGTTGCTTCCTAGGTTGAATAGATAAAAACAAGTTTACCTATCAGATACTCTATGAATAGATAGACGGTCTTCAAAAACCTCCTCAGAGACTCACAGAATATGACATTTAACGATATTTTTAAAATTAATTTAAGGCCTTTTGATATTGAGACGTGTCAGCTCCTGGCAGCATCCCATTCTACTTGGAAGAAGATGATGAGCAGTGAAGGACCTCCATTTGGAGATGAATTCAATTGTGGCAAGTTAGCCACTGGGCAAAGAAAATGCCCCAATTCTCTCTGCAGACAGAGTGCTGTCCAAAATAAACAAAACTTGGACATAGGCAAAGTCAACTACCAAGCCCTGCTAAGACAGGGTAAGCAAGTCCTTCATAGTTCCTGGTTCACAAATATGTCTGTCAGATATACTGGGCCAAAAGGCTAAAAGATAGATGCTCCAATATTATAGAGAATTTGGGGTCTCTCCAGTCAGCTGTCACTTTTTAAATTTTGGAAGGAGCTTGCCTTCACTTCCCAAACACTCAGGTAATATTTATTCCTTCCTGTAATTACCAATCTTAAGACACCTGTTAACACTTTTCCCCGACCTTCATAACACGTCTTCTAGACCCTCTAACCTTCATTTACTAACCTTCAAATGCCTTGTTAAAACTTAAACTTTCATGTCCTCCAACCTTCCTAACTTGCATTTACCATACTTAAAATACCTCTTTAGACCCTAAAATATTTTCTTAGATCCTTTATAACTTAAGTTTAATTGTGAGACTATGACTATCTAGTCTTCAAACCCATCAGAAACAAATCTGGGGGAAAAAAAGGTGTCAGCCTTCCAGGCTGGTATCATACACCTTTAATAAGTAAGTAAGTAAGTAAGTAAATAAATAAATAAATAAATAAATAAATAAATAAATAAATTCTTACAATGGTAATGAGAAACATGATTTAAATAAAGAACTCTAAACTCACCATGATAGGATAGATAACGGAATACTTTCTCCTAAGTTGCCAATACAAATGGACTGGACATCGTGAATGTAATTATTATACCATAGACTGCATACTTGTTTCTACTGTATATAGCTTGTTATTATAAGAGAAAGATCCTTTTTATTTAGACAAAAGAGGGAAATGTTGGGGTTGGTCTGGTGCTGCTATGTATTCTAATGCTAAATCCTGTATCCCAAGATCTGGTTACCCAATGATGAGCAGATTCTCACATACACCAGCCTTTGTTATGTAAACCTTGCCCCACAATTACCCCTGATTAGTTAATAAAAGTTGCTGACCACCTATAGCTGGGCAGAAGAGAGGTAGGCAGGTAAAAGATTCCTCTGCTTGGGGTCTCAGGTTGGGACCACAAGAGCAAGCGAGAAGAAGAGGAAAAAGGAAGTTTCCATTGAGTATTGTGGATCATGAGCATGTGACCACAGGGGCTCTCCTGATGACGCAGGAGCAGCACCAACAGAACGTAAGTCAAGTAATATATTGGGGCTCAAGGCACGAGAGCAGACAAAATAGTTCAGAAGGTTGATTATCTGCCCAGATCCAGTGCTTTAAAACTTATTGTAATTCTAAGTCTCTGTGTCTTTTATTTGGATAAATAGTTGGTTAAAAATACCTGCCCTCCATATTAATTTCTAGCATTACTTATTAACCACAGAATAATTAAATCACATTACACTAGTGGATTTATTTTATAAATATGTTACATATTTATAAACATATCATAACATATATTTTATTTATATATTTATATTATAAATTATATATTTATAAGCATGTAAATATAGTATGTTTACAATATAAAGCATATGATAAATATATTATATAAAATTATAAAGTATATTATTTAAAATGTGCACAGTATGCACATTGGATCACATGGACACAGACACATGTGTAGAGGCATGTGCATAAAGGTCAAAGGACAATCTCAGGTCAGGTCTCAGTCCTGTGTTCCATATTGTTTAAGGTAATGGGAGTCTCTGGGTTTGATGCTTGCTTGTTTTGCTTTTTATTTTTGATGGGTACACCGGGCTGGGAATGTTCCTATCTCTGCCTTCCGTCTCCCCCTGAAGTACTAAGATTACAGACGTTTGCCACTACTGAGTGTCGTATTTTGTGAGTCCAAAGGCCATCAATGCAAGTTCCCGGGCTTGTGTGGCATCTCTTTTACTCCCTGAGCCATATCCACAGCCCAGCAATGGCTTTCCTTGTTAGCATCTTCAGAGAGGTATGATGGACGCAGCCATGAAACATGGACACTGTTTTTGTTGTTTGTTTGCCAACTAGCTAGCTTGCTTTTTATTCCAAAGGAGTGTTGGAAATGATTGGAATTTAGGGCTAGTAGGTTCCATGTGTTTCTGATGACTTGAGCTTTCGATTGTTCTCAAAGCAGTTATTTCTCTGGACAGTTTAGAACCAAGAACTCCCCAGACTTTCTTTCTACCTCCAACAAGTCAAAACTGCTGCACATAAGCCATGATGGTTTATGTGCTTGAGTGCCACCTGGTACTGGCTCTTCTGTCAGTGCCACGCTGTGCCTTCAGTACTACGCAATGCCAACTCTCTAAGGGTAGGGCTTTGCTACTCTAAAAACCTTCAAGGACAAGAAGATGGACAAGGCCAATATGTAGTATTAATTACCAGTGGAAAGTGGACAAGCCTGAGCAAAGGTCACCCTGTGCCTTCCTTATTAAATGAGACACTTGCAAGAACAGTGTTCTTATAAGTATCCTGCTCAGCTCTAATCGGATTCAGAGCAAAGACTGGCCAAATGCACGATAAAATTTACACTCTAGGACCAACAGTATTATGGACCAGAGGAAACAGATGTTTATTCAGGACATGAAAGTCCACTGTTTCCAATGGGGGGTGATTTTATGGTTTATTTTATTTTAGATGTATGAATGTTTTCCATGCATGTATGTGTGTGTGTTGTGTTCATGGCTGGTGCCCACTGAGGCCAGAAGAGGGTTTAAACCCCCTGGAATTGGAGTTACAAATAGATATGAGCCATTGTGTTGGTGCTAAGAATCAAACCTTGGTCCTCTGGAAGGGCAGCCAGAGCCTTTCAGTGATGAGTCATCTCTCCAGGATCCTTTTGGGAAATTTCAAGGTCATAGAAGTTGATTGTCATTGATTCCCAGAAGATTAAAAGTACATCCTTATAAACTGTACAAAAACCACGTACAAATGAGAGAAAAGATCTTTGTGTTCTGATAACAAGCAAACTTGATATTGGTATAATACGGGAAAAAGGCCAATGCTTTGGAAAGACCAAAGGATTCCAAATTCCTTTTCAAGAAGCACAGTGTACTCAGTGTTCTTCTACAGCCCTCTTCTTGCCTGGCATGCATACGTATGCAACGAGAAGACAGAATGACCAATTTAACTCATCCACTTAGGAGCCTGCAACACTACTCACACAGGAACCCGGCTCCACCATCCACCCAGCGTAACTCTGCACTCCACACATCTAACTCTACCAGGGCATCTTCTGTGACAGGTGGTGGTAGGGTCGGGGTGGGGGTGGTCTCCTCCTCCTCCTCCTTCCTCCTCCTTCCTCTTCCACCTTCCTCTTTCTTCTTCCTTCTCCCCTCCCTCCTCATCTTCCTTTTCCTCCTTCCTCTTCCTCTTCTTTCCTCCTTCCCCCTCCTCTTCCTCCTCTTTCCTCCTTCCTCCTCCTTCCTCCTCTTTTCCTTCTCTTCTTCCTCCTTCTCTTCCTCTTATTTTCCTTCTCCTTCTTCCTTCCCCCCTTTCTCCTTCTTTTCTTCTCCATCTCCTCCTCCTCCTCCTCCTCCTCCAGATAATTCATTAAGCTTGCATGCAGGTTTTGAACATGAAGGACTTATGTTAACATCTTTGTGTGAGTTTTACTTTCATTAATTAGTGTAGGGAAGAGTCATAGAGCCAGGGACCCAAAACAATTTCATCTGTACTTCCACATGTAATTAAACTATACCGGTATTACAAGTTTTTTAAGTAATCATTCTCTTTAATAAGTTATTTTAAAAATATAAAAGTCCAAGTTAGAAGTCTGCTTGCAAAATCACTCATCTTTAAATTGCCTGAAAGAACCTTAACTTTCCTTTAAAATAGGCTTGAAACATCCAGTGTGCAGCTCTCTCAGATGCTGGTGAAATGCCACAGACACATGAGTGTGCTGACGTAGTCAGTTAGCACTCAACACTCACAGACATGGGCACTGCACCTTCTTGGGAGGGTCTGTGGCAAATTCTACACCTCTGCTTCAGGGCCCTTCATCTCCACACACTGGTAGAGGTTTCTGTACCCACCATATGGGACACAAACCATTGGGAATGTTTCCTCAGAGTTACTGTTTATAGTTTTCCACTCCAGCCAAAGGCCAGTAAAAGAAAAGGTTTTACAGTTTAGGATACACTCTGTATTTCCAAAACACATTGTTTCTTGCCACCTCCTCCTCCTCCTCCTCCTCTTCCTCCCCCTCTTCTTCCTCCTCCTCCTCTTCTTCCTCCTCCTCTTCTTCCACTTTCTCCTCCTCTTCCTCCTCTTTATCTAGAACTGTTTGATAAAACTACTCTAGATCTTCCTTCCTTTCCTTCCTTCATTTCTTCTTCCTTTCTTTCTTCCTTCCTTTGTTCTTTCCTTCCTTCCTTTCTTCCTTCCTTTGTTTCCCCTTTCCTTTATTCCTCTTTCCTTCCTTCCTTCCTTTCTTCATTTCTTCTTTCCTTTCTTTCCTCCTGCTTTTTACTTCCTCCTTTTCTCCTCCTTCTTCTTTCCCCAATTTTTTTTTTTTTATTATCAGCCAAATGCGATTCCAAACTGGTATAATACAAGTTTGCAGCAAGCTTGGTATCAGTATCATAATATCTTTAACAATGCAAGCCATGTAAAATCAAATAGAAAGCCCATGACTCAAAACTATAGAAAAATACA
>NC_046163.1:67403564-67526064 GCF_011064425.1 Rattus rattus
GTTTAAGCACGCTCCCTTGCATGAACCAGAAAGTCGGAACCCTCACCCAACCTTGGAGAATGGCGAGGGTGGCTCGCGGCGCGGGATATGCACAGAAATCTCCTGGAAAGTTCTGCAGCATTGAAGGTCTGGTTACTAGAGGGAGGACTGTGTTCATTTATTCTGCTGTCACTAAAGTGCTGGGCACACCCAGGACAAACTCAAAAACAGCATGAGCTTCCATTGCAACCATATGTCTAATGTTGTAGAGAAAAAGAAATGAGATTTAGACACCCAGAGTCCTGCCTGGGGTCACAGTTAACACAGTTAATACATCTATGCTGCTGTCAAAACGTGACATGGAGACACCTCGCCCTGAAGTAATCCTAACTCATGAGCAATCAATTTAAGCAGGTGCTCGGCTAAGTGGGGAGGGTAAGATTTATAAACTGAGAGAGGTAACATCGAATAACCACATTAAAGTCAAAACCAGAGTCAAGTCCTGTCATACTGCCACACTGAAGATAAGAAACCTAGGGAGGGGGACAGGGGCAGAAGTACATGAACAAAGAAGTCACCAAGGATGGTGATCTCAAACCAATCCTGGTGTATGACAATATATTCCCACTGATAATATGTTGCCACCTTATATCGCTCCTGAGTTTCACAGGTATAGAGTTTAAGCTTAGCTCCACATTCTGAACCGACAGCCAGTTTGCTGATTTCCCTCCATTCAAACATTTGATTCAGAACTCTATATACTATAACCTAGTTTTCTATCCCAGACGGTTTTGACCCACTCTAAAAAGGGAGATTTGAACGGGTGAATGTCAGGCCCCAAACTCTACCAGGAAGAAAAGAGAAAAGGAGTCGTCTCCTACCTATGGTTGTGATAACAGTGCCGGCAAAGAAGAAAGAGCTTCCGAGGTCCCAGTGACTAACTTGATTGGAGTTGTTTCCTAAGGGGATAATCCCTGCATTTATGGCCGTCACTATTTGCTGCAAGTTTAAAAAGAGACTTATCAGTACACGTCAATCACACAGCGGCATCAAACATCTCAAACCCCGCCCCAGGCACGGCAACTTAAACACACGGGTCGACTTTAAGTCTTTGATGTTTTTCTGTTTAAAAAGTGTTAAGAGATCAAAACTTTATCCTCGACTACATGACATCACTTAAATCTTGAGAATCTTACATTTCACAGCAAGGGCGTGGATTGGTACGGAGCGTCTAATAGTACGCATGCGCGCATCTCCACGGTCATGTTTGGTAGCACGGCTTACGTCGGCACCCGAGTATAGCACTGTTCTCCAGTAAACAGCGTGGATTGGCTGCGGATTTAAATACCATATCGCATACTAGATTTAAATAACCCATGATAGGCTCGTTAACATGTCTATGATTCGGGTATTGGGTGAGCTGTCCGTAAGAGCCAATGGCATATTTTAAAAGATCTAATGAAGTCACTTCTCTATGTCTATCCTCTCAGATCTAGATGCCTTGCATCTCTACGGCTGCTAGTAAATTCTTCGAGAATGAGAATCACCCAAGGCCATCCTAAGCAGAGTTCATGGGGACCACGGGGATCTCTGCATGCTCCTTGTGTATGCCACATAAGGGGGCAGACTGAGAGATGGCAAGGCCATCCCTTCTGGGAGTACGAATGAGGTAGATTTCATCAGAAGGAAATAGGTAGCCAAAGAGACGCACTGTGATAGCCAGATGATACGTTTTCGCAATGAGAGAGAGA
This sequence comes from Rattus rattus, assembly GCF_011064425.1. Classification (NCBI taxonomy): domain Eukaryota; kingdom Metazoa; phylum Chordata; class Mammalia; order Rodentia; family Muridae; genus Rattus; species Rattus rattus. The sequence goes on from NC_046163.1 coordinate 67,405,295, forward strand.
GAGAGAGAGAGAGAGAGAGAGAGAGAGAGAGAGAGAGAGAGAAAGAGAGCGCTTTATTGCTTAGCTTTCAGGTTTTAGAATGGATTCGGGAATCGTCTGATGGGCGAGGAAAAGGTCAAGATGCTGCCGCATGTTTACAATGGAATCACAGTTATAAGCGAAGGGAGATTAAAGGACACCCTGCTCCTCCAGCCGCTGACCGACAGCAAGCAAGCAACTAAGAGTAGAGTTGCACTCTCGTTTCACAGCTGTCACGATGGGAGCCAATCTATAGATTGGAACGGCCACACTTGTGTTCGAAATCACTTTGGATCATAGTGTTTCCATTTACTTTGTAAGACATGGCCATCGTAGAAGCAAAACTAGGAAAATAAGGAAGGATGCCAAAAAGATGGCTTAAAAAGAAAACCTCACTCTTCCAGAACACAGACACTTCGCTGTTAACTGAGGCATATACTTCTGATGGCGTTTTCTTTAATTTTTTTTTCTCTTGAAATAGGGTCTTGCTCTGTAGCCCAGGCTAGCTTCAAACCCTCCATCGTTTATCCTTAGCCTCCCAACTTGTGGCGATTACAGATACGCACCACCAACTCTGGTTCAGTATGCTTCTTCTACAGTTAGACTCGTAACCTATGTCAAATGTTGTATTCTCCACACTTATTTAATCATAGCTTGGTAATGACCAAGGAAAAACTGTGCACTGACTAACACTATTAAAGACTTATTTAATAATGTCCTTCCTGGTAATATCAGCCATGTGTTTTTCTTTGCTATTCTCGCATTTATCACAGTCTAGCACACATAGACTCATGCTGTCATAAATTACAACTTCATTACTAAATACTCTTCTGTGAATGCATTTGTGTCTAAATACCCCACCCTGTTTCTAAATATTTCCTCAGGAGAGATTTCTGGAAATAAATCAGCCATATTAAATAATATTAATATTTTATAATGCTGGGTGGAAAAAAATAGCCATTATCTGTCTAGAAGACTCTATTTGGACTATTGCTCAACAACATACAAAGGTTTAGCAATCACCCTAAATGAGTAACATTTTATCTTCACTACACTCGGAACAATGTTTAAACTCCATTCTTTATCATAAATAACACTGGGTGCCAGTATTTTGGGTTACATTTCAAAAACAGAAACAGGCATCCCACGCAAACATGCGCACAGCATGCGGTGAAGCGAGACCTGGGGAAGCTCTGCTCTTGTGGTCCGGCTCTGTGTTCTCAGCACCAGACAATGTAGTTTTCCCACTCTATCAGTCTTGTAAGACATGCTCTGCTGACCCAGTCCAACCAAGATGGATACTCCAAGGGCTAAGCCAGGAGGGTTGGAGAATTCAAGGTTTACCTGAGCTTAAAAGTGAGTTCAAAGCCAGCCTTGGTAAATTAGCAAAGTATTGCCTCAAAACTAAAAGAAAAGGAGGAGGAACGGGAAGAAGGAGAGGAGGAGGGAGAGGAGGGGGAGGGGATGCAGGGAGGAGAGGCAGGGAAAGAATGAGGAGGAGGGCAGGGAGGGAGGGAAGCAGACTGGGTGTGTAGCTGGATTATATGCTAAAGCCTGGGTTCTATCCCCGGCAGCAAGCATGGACAAAATTACAAAATAAAAACCATGTTCTTTGAGTTTTATGCAAATGTTCATTTTCATGAGTCCAATATATTTAGATTTTCCTCCACGCAGTGGGATGCATACCTATAACTCCAGGCAGAGGCAGGGGGGATTGAGAGCTCAAGGCTAGGCTATAGAGAAAGACCTTGGTTCTTGTTCTATAATACTCCAGTATGCCTGCCCCACCCCCGCTCCTGTCCTCTGCCTTCCTACCTTTTCTCTTTCTCTCCCCTTCCTTTCTCTCCCTCTCTTTTCCCCCTTTTCTCCCTCTCTCTCCCCCATTTTCTCCCCCTCTCTCTTTTTCTCTTTCCCTCTCCCTCTCTTACACAGACTCTCATCCCATACAAATCAAACACTCATATATTTAAAAATATATGAAATCTCTAAAAAGGAAGAAGAAAAGTCCCATAACGACCCAGAATTCCTACCACGGCCACAGCTTAAATCTTTACTGCATCGAGGAACCACACCTGGGGTGTTGTTCTATGTCCCCCACAGGCCTATATGATCACTTTTAGAGGGCTTACATTTTTTCTGTTTTAGATTAAAAATCATTATCCAGTGCTGAATACACAAGTGTATATTTCTCATCCTTTGAGTTATCAGTCCTCGAGAGTTTTTAGTCTCAGAACCACCTTATAGTCTCATCACATACTGAAGAAACCAGTGAGTTTTTGTTTTGTTTACTTAAAATTACACTTTTTATATTTAAAATATAAAAACATGTAATTTAGATTTAAAGTATACTTTTGTATATTTATATTTAAATTTGCATATTGATTTTTTTTTACTGCAATGTGTAGTAAGAAGAGATGCAGCTTTCTAATTTTATAAATATCTTTAATACCTGACTCAACACAAGAGAGATGTATCCTAATTGACTTCTAGAGTCAATCTGCCGGGGTAGCCCATCCCATAAACTCCAGAAAACTGTACATGAATAAAACAACACAAAAGACAAAACACCCTCATGACACTAAGAAAATTACTTTGGGGGCTGAAGAGATGGCTCAGTGGTTAAGATCACGGGAGGCCCCTGTGGAGGACCTGGGTTTAGTTTGCAGTCACCTGGGGTAGCTCACAACTTTCTGTATCTTCTGTGCAGGGGATCTGACGCCCCCTGCTGGCCTCCTTAGTAACCTGCACCCACATGCACACACCCATACACAGACATGTAATCAGGTAACTCTTCGAATGAAGATCAATTTGACCTTGTCATAGATCTGAGAAGCTCCTAGGTAGCAAGTTGGAGAACCACTGCTTAGCACTGAGCTTCTGAGTTGTTTGTGTTTGTTCAGATCCATCTCCACCTGGGGAGAGCTTGCTTCCCTGCAGCGGTCGGTCTGTCTGTCTGTCTGTCTATCTATCTATCTATCTATCTATCTATCTATCTATCTATCTATCTTGTGGTTCTCAGTGGCTCTGCCTTCTTGCTTTTCTTCTTTTCCATTGGAATCCCACAGCAAAGTTAAATTAGAACAATGAAAGCAGTGTTTTTCTCGTACAAAACCCTCAACAAATAGAGGACGGGGTCATTAAATATATTGAGTATTGGTAAACAAACGTCCTTTAAATATTTTTTGAGAACAAGTTTTAAAATAGAAATAAATAACTTTAAAGCATAAATAATATATTATCAATATATTTATGTAGAAATAAATATTTATATGTAAGTAAAATAAAATAAATATAAATCAAAATTTTAAAATTTAAATAAAACTCTAAAAATTATTTTTGGTAAACAAGGGCCGGAGGGATGACTCTGGTTTGGAGCCTTTGCTGCTCTTGCAGAGGAAACTGGTTCAGTTCCCAGCACCCATGGCCCTTGTCTCACAACTGCCTAGGACTCATCCACGTCCAGGGCACCCAGCATCCTCTTGTGAGTTTCCCAGGCTCTTGCACTTAATACATGCACACATCCCCAAAAATAAGAATAAAATTTTAAAATGTCTTGCAAACAAAGTCTTATCAGAAGGCTACAAGATCCTGCTGGGCAGGTTTAGTGAGGGGCGCAGTGTGACTGTCCTAGAGCATTCCAGGCTCGTCTCCTGTGGCAGGTGGCCTGGGAAAGCCAGTGACTGTGCTTTGTAGCAGTGCTGGAGGCTGTGTCCAGAATCTCAACCCCTGGCAGCAGCGGTCACTTGGCAGTGATCCACCTCTGGGGTGCATACTTCTGCCTCAGCTGAGCTAAGCAGGTCTTTGAAAGTATTTAAGATAGGGACAACAGCACGAGGTACATAAGAAGTAAAGAAATAAATTAATGATTCTAATTAAACACAAATCACATAAAAGAGTTCTTGTTCCATATTCCCTTGGTTCTAGCGAATTAATGGGCTGCATAGCTTAAAAATACAGATACACTGAAACTGGAGAGATTGTCCAGCCCTTCTTGCTGAATCAATGAACTTTGGGTTCACTGAGAGACCCTGTCTCAAAATGCAAGATGGACAGTGATCACAGCAGACATCCGGTGTCAACCTCTGGCCTCCACATGCATGCATACACATGTGTACACACATATACACACATACACATCACACACATGCACACACATATGCACATATACACACATACAGGCACACACACAAACATGCACACACACATGCACACACACATGCACACATGTGCATACACACATGCATGCACACATACACATGGACACACGTGCAAACACATATGCACATACACACATACATGCACATACATGTATATGCACACCCACATACATGCACATGCATGTACATACAGCACACACATGCATAAACATATAAGCTTTAAAGCTCACTTTTCTACTAAGTCTTGTGAACTATTCAGTGACATCGGTAATTTAGAAGTGTCTGGATTAACATGAAGAGAACACAACCTCACACTTACCTACCCTAAGACCTATGTCTGTGTAATATGACTGTATAAAAGAACAGTCATCCAAGCTTACATCCCACCAAGATTGCCGATGACCAGGAATCTATACCTACATTTGCTATTCAGTTCACAGACAGAATATGCACCGAGGAGCCTAGGGAAGGTGGGTCAGTGGGTAGAGCCACTGCCCAGCATGCCTGAAGCTCTGGGTTCTACCCCCAGTACTCATGAATGCAGTGTAAGGTCTGGGGTGTGCTGGTGGTGCACATCTGTTATTCCAGCACTTGGGAGGCAGAGGCAAGAGGACCAGAAGTTCAAGGCTAACCTCGACTAGCTGGTGTATATGAGGATTGACTCTACAAAACAAATAAATAAGATGAAATTAAAAAAGGAAAAAAGAGTGCTCCACAAAGAAGGCATTGAGCACATGGCTCTAGTCCAGACTTTTAGTTCAAGGAATGACAAGGGCAATTACTCACTAATGACAGAGAGTCTTGGTCTCTGTGACAATGCTGGCTTTAGCATCAATGAGCCTGAGTGAGACTGTGGATGTGGTCATTCCTGAGCTGTAAAATGTTAATATAGCAAGGCCATCTCCCCTATTAGAACTCAACCTGGCTTTGGCCTTAACCACTGGTGACACCAACGTCTCTGCTCCGTACTCATAGGTTAGCACATCCTGAGAATCCAAAGGGAAACTGGTAGTCAGAGATGTGTGACAGTGACAAAGGACTTTCATGTCCTGAAGTACCCTAAGTGGCCATTCCTCAAAAGACTCGAAGACTTTAAAGACCTGAAAAGTCTTTAAACTGGTCTCGCTGTAAATTGAAAACTGAAAGTGCTCCCTAAATCCGGTTGCACCTTTTTTGCGTGTATGCCTGTGGTGCACGTGTGCCCCACTGTAAATATATATGCAGAGGTCAGAGAAAGTTTTGGCTAGGCTGGCGGCCAGCCCCAGGGACCCCCTCATCTCTGCCCCAAACAGCCCTGGGGTCACAGGCTGCACCGTTACACACTCAGCCTGTACATGGGTATTGGGAATCCAAACCCGGGTCCTTATGATTTCCCCAGGGGCTGTTGGCCTCGGGCCCACTAGGACAAAGGGAGCAGAGTCTAAGGACAGGGTTCAGAAGGAAATGACAGACTTCCAGGATCAGCTTCAGAGAGGCAGCTCAACTTTGTTCAGGGTGAATCAAGAGCTATGTAGTTTGGGGAAGGAGGGAGGGGTTTCCAGGGCGGTTATGTGCTATTGGCTGCCTCATTTGCGTGGAGAGGCATTCCATAAACCCCAGGTGCTGGCTGGACAGGTTCTTATCAGGACAAAGGAAGTTGAATCGATAATCTCTCCAAGGCGGTGTGACGTTCCTCAGAGAGAGGGTGTGGGAGACAACCGGCCGCCCAGATCAGGCAGAGAAGAGGAAGCCTCAGGAAGAAAAGGGAGTTGTCCATCTTGTGCCAAGCTCAAGGGAGCTGTCAGACATGGAGGACCGTGACCTTCGGCGTCAGAACCCAACAAACGTTCTTACCTCTGAGCCATTTCTCCAGCCCCTTATTCTCGTTTTTTCTCCCCCAATACTCAGACTCTCGTGCCTCCCAGAACAATGCAGAATGACCTGAATGCTTTCTATAAATCGCCCCTGTAAACGTCATAATTAGTATTTCATTTAAATACCATCACACCCAAAATCCTAAAAGTAGGACTGTATTAATAATTTATACATTTTTAAAGACTTAGTGTTTTATTCGTGTGTGTGTGTGTGTTTATGTGTGTGTATGTTTATGTGTGTGTGTGTGTGTGTGTGTGTGTGTGTGTGTGTGCCTGTGTGCCTGTGTGAGTTTATGTGTACCATTTGTGTGCTGGCGCTCACAGAGGTTGGAAGAAGATAGTGGCTTCTGGCTCCCCTGGAACTGAAATTACAGACAGTTGTGAAGCACGTGACGTGGATGCTGGGAACCCAAGTCCTTTGCAAAACTGCAAGCACTCTTAACCACTGAGCCCTCCTGGTCACTCCAACCCCAATCTGAGAATGTTAATGGAAAAGTCTGCCCCGTTTGTTAGCCAGGTGCTGACTTCAGAGTTTGCAACAGTGATGCTGAGAGAACGTTTTTCCACAGACCCAGGAATGCTCTCATTTCCTCCTTTTTAAAACGGACACTGTTTCTAAAAAATTGCTACAATGGTAAAATCGTTTATTCTTGTATCTGTATGGTAATACAGTCCCTTAACATAAGCTTTCTCCCTCCAGATGTCTGTCATGTATGACTACTTCCTTGTGGGAGCCCTTTCGCTACCTTAAGAGGTTTGTCTGTAAAAGGGACCAAGTTACATTTACAGTGCCTTGAAGGAAGGCAAACTTGAAGGAAATGAATGACACACTGTAGCCACCCACAGCTTAGTGAGAAGGTGATCCCAGGTGCCGTTGTGATTTACTGTTGCAGCATAAAATAATCACAATTCCTCAGGCGCACACAGTCACATGTGACACTGTGGCCAGAGGCTGTGGGTCCTTAAACGCCTCACCTTGTCTTTCACCTCTGGCTACGTGCCAACATAATGATAGCCTAACTCTACACTGTGGCAACTATCTTAAAGTTTTTCATCTAAAAACATGTATTTCATACAATGTATTTTGATTATATTCTTTCCCCTCTTCCAACTCCCCTCGGATCCTCTCCGTCTCCCTACACCACCCAACTTTATAGGTTTTTGTTTCTTCCCTCAGAAAAAGAAAGGAAAAGGAAAAAAATCCCAATAAGACAAATAAGAAAGAAAGAAAAGCAAAGAAAGATAAAGAAAAGAAACAAAAAAAAACACCAAAAACAAACAAACAAACAAACAAACAAGCAAGCAAGCAACACAGAATCTGCCTGTGCTGGCAGCTATGCCCGGGCATGGGACCTGCCCTGGAGATTGGCTGATATACCCAGTGTCAGTCCACTGGAGACACTGATTTTCCCTTTCCCAGCTGGTATCGAGTGCCTATGGCTTCTTAGTTAGGGGTGGGACTTTGTGTCTGCTTCCCCTTTCCCTTCCCCCTCTCCCCTTCTTTCTCCCTTCCTCTTTTTCTTCCTTCCCCCTTCCTTCCCCCTCTCCCCTCCCACTTCCCCATGCTGGGATTTTGTCTGCATGGACTGCATAGGCCTTGTGCACACTGCCACGGCCTCTGCTATGACCCCTGGTGTGGTGAAGACATTATTTTCTCAGAGCCATCCACCACCTCTGGCTTTTCCACTGTGTCCACCTCCTCTGCCACACTGACCCCTGAGTCTTGAGGGGAGGATGGTAAAGACCCTCCAGGGCTGGGTGCTCCACAGTCTCTACTCTCTGCAAGTCGTCCAGCCGTGGGTCTCCGTGTTAGTGACCATCTTACCACAAAGCCAAGTGTTTTGAAAGGCCCTGCGTTTCCCAGACAGTAGAGCAGGAGGGGCCTGGTTCTTTGCAGGCCTGGACCCTCAGTGCACAGTGCAGTGGTGGAAGAGCGTAGGAGACCTTGCATGGACTGTGTGAACCAATGAAGAACTTCGCCATTGGATTACCCACTTCCTAAATTTGCTGGACAGACTTGTTTAGAATGTTCTTTATAGACAGCAACAGTACAAGAGGTGCCCCCTCCAGTGTGGGCAGCAGTCTTTTGTACAAAGCTACTTCGCCAGCCATGATACATGGAACAGAATGAGATTCCTCCGGTGGGCAGCAGTATGTGTCTTTACAGTTACGTGATAAACAAGGGTGGGACAGGAAGTTGGGGAAGACTACAGAGACGGGGGTGGAAGGGACCCCTTGCCCTCTGGCCCTGTTGAAACCCCTTGACCGAGGAGCAGCAAGAACTCCAGCACAGTCAACAACTGTTCAAGGCCATTCTCTTCCCAGATGAAAACCTGCAATTTCTAGGACTCTTACCTGTAGTGGGAATAATAAAGAAAGAACACATCTCACGCTAGCGCTGCCACTGGTGGGCCGCATGGCAGCAGCGGGGTGTTCCCATCTCAGCAAACTCTCTGGCCCAGAGCTCCGGAAATGTCTCCACCTGACTCGCTAAGTTCCCTTGGCAGGTTGCTGCTATGCCAGCCCCATGTAGCCAACTGCCCCTTGTGGTTATTGTCACAATTCCCAGTAACCTGACAAAATCGAAACTCTAGAGGCTTGTAAGTTATCAATTACGTTTATATCAGTAAATTCTCACCCCCATAAAACATCCACACAATGAACTCAGAGCCAATTGATATTGATATAAACTGCCCACCTAGATAAGACAAACTGTCCCATAATTAGCCATCCCTTATAAGATATTCACAGCTACCTGTGGCTATTTAAAACCACACGAATCTGGGTCATCTTTCTCTTCCTCTGTCTTCTTCCCTCCTCTCCAGTACTCTTTCTCCTCTCTTTCCCCCTCCGACCTGGAAGTCCCTCCTACTCCTTACCCAGTGATTGGTCCCCTGAAATCGTTCCTCATTAGGGGAAGGTCCTTGCCACACTCACCAGAAACCCCTCAGTGTTCTTAGATATAGATGGAGAACCTCCCATGGGACACTGAGGGCTAACACCAACACATGTAATCTGCAGCTCTCCCTTGAGGAGAGGCTACACCCTCATCTGAACATGCCTGGTCCCTTCCCTGAGTGTCTCTTTTGTTAACAAATATGCTTAAGGTTTACATCAAATATCTTTTGTTAAGATTTATTTTTTTTCCGAGTTTGAATGTCTGGCCTGTTTTTTTCCAAGTGTATTGAGCATGGATCTGGTGCCGACAGAGGCCAGGAGAGGGTCCTAGATCTCCTAGACCTGGAATTAAGGATGATTGTAAGTCACCACGTAGGTGCTGGAAGCCAAACCTGGGTCCTCTGCAGAAGGAGCAAGTGCTCTTAACCACTAAGCCACCTCTCAGTAACCCTTGCCCATATTGAAATGTCTTTAATAAACCCCCTCTCTTCTTTACACTGCTTCACCCCAACTCCCCTGTATATGGAAGCCAAGGATCTGGTTTTACTTGGGTTGAGGTCCCTAAAAAGGTAGGAAACTCCTCAGGCTGCCGCAGGCAAGAGAGTGGAGCTACAGTTCCATCCCACTGCACTGACAAAGCTACCCCAGGGCACACCCTGAGGATAACTCAAGAGCTAAACCCACATTCTGCTTTGTCCTTTCATGGTATTCTGGTACTTCCTGGGCTTCCTGATAGGGATGGCTTTTCCGCCAAAGTGCTCAACCCGCTGAAGACCCACTGTGGGAGCAGATGGTGTCTTGACACCACGTGGCATGCGACATTTTCTTTAATGTTGCAACTGTGAACCCAAGGTCCCATCAGTAAGCTACATCTGTGTTGAAGATTCCATGGCCGTGACGAGTTGATTAAAGCTGTTGACCGTGAAGAGTTGGAATGTCCCAACCGATCCAGATCTGGCAGTCAAGTTATATCTGCCTGTCTCCAGCTCTCTGACAGCCATTTCTTGCTAACCTCCCTGTCATCTCAACTGCTGGCCAAAGGCCTTTGAAATGTACCCGCTCATTAGACCACCAGCTCCCACCAATCCAAAGCAAAAGAGTCTTCAGATAGTCCCGGAGACTTGATACATTAGATTTCCCTGTTTTGCTTCAAACTGCCTACCTGATGTTCCCATGACTTTCCTTTGTTCATAACTATTTAAAATTATAAAAGCACTTCTCCTTCAGAATGTGTTATAGGAGGAATCTGACAGTGGTTCCTGCCAGTGATCATTCATCCATGATCTTAAAATAAGCTCTCTCCCATTCCCTTCAAGGTGAGAGCTGAGCATTGAGTTGATATAATTAATGAAAACCGAGTTAAAAGATAGAAAATTACTAATATCTGAACATTTGTGGCATGCAGGATTTCACCTTAATAGTGGACACAAAGAATAGAACTAGCATTTCAATGTGCAGAGCGTAAAGGCAGTGCATTTCTCTCTGGTGTGACGTCCATTGCTGCTGAATTAAAGCTACTTCACCTTAAATCCCGTCACCGGGAATGTTATCTCCTGGGAATTCTGACTGACTCAACTCTGATTGGAAACTCAAAATGTGTCCAATTTATGCACATACCTGACAAAACTTGATACATTAGATATTTAAGACAATCACCCATCTTAAAATTGTATGTTCATGACTTGACAACAAATATTCCAATCTAATTCATACATATGTAGCCTCTAACAGTGGAAGTGCATTTGTGGATCACTGTGTGAAACTTTGTTTTTCAGAAGATGCATGGTCATGTGGGCCTGGCACTCGTCTGTCTATCCCACTTCAAGTCCCAGGGGGTAAAATGAGGTACATACATAATTTTAAAAAAGAAATAGAAATGTCAGTGTTATATCCCACACTCAAATTATCTTCTCTAGGTACCGATGAACATTATGTGTTCGAAATCTATATCAATCACCCTTTCTTCCATAAAATAGTTATGATTTTATGTAAATGCGATTACTTTTGCATTGTGAATACAAAACATGGATCATTAAATCATACTAATGCAGGGATTAGAAAAATGTGCATTTTCTAGGTTTCCCCAGAGTGGATTTTATAAGAAGGGTAATATAATCTTTTAATTTATTGAGTGTTACTAGAAACAACTTGAGCTAAAATATATTTTATATTTTGTTTTTAAAATTGGCGTTTAAGGAAGAAGGCATGCCAAAATTTAAGCCTTTTAATTTAAAATGAAGCCCTGCGTCTTCTGACTTGGGGAGAGTAGCACCGCTACAGGAGGAGGATTCTGTGCGGCAGACTCGGAAGCGCCACTCCGAGTTGTCTCCTCACATCTTCCCCTCTATTTAGGGATTGTGCATTTGCAGGTCAAAACTATTTTTATGCAGACTAGTGAGGCACACAGCGTGTTTAGCACTCCCTTTGAAGTGTAAGCTGAACTCCTATTAGTAGAAACAGAACTTTAAAACCCAAAGCAGGACAACAGGACTGGGGGTGGGGCTGTCCATCAAAGGGCCAGAAAGAAACAGATGCACTGTTAGGTACCTGAGCTGACATTTCTGGTCATGTGTACTTAGGATTTTTAATCATAGAAATAATATTGAGTTAACTGAATATTCAGAAATAGAATACTGAAAGGAAAATTAACTCCTAGTCCCTAGAGCAGAGTGGTTTTTACAGCATATGCATATTTATTTTTTAGCATCCATAGCTCTTAAATCCTTCCTCACCTGTTGCCACACAGCATAATCATGTTCTCAGCATTTTGAAGTCTTTGAAGCTACTCCCTTTTTAAAGTTTTTAAAAATTTTATTTTATGTGTGGTATTATTTGCCTGTGCTCGTGTTTGCGCACCACGCACAGATTCCTGGTGCCCATGAGGCCACATCGGGTCCCCTGGAACTGGAGCTAGACAGTGGTACATCAACATGCAGTGTGATGAATTGACCTGAGGTCCTCTGGGACAGCAGCCAGGGCTCTTAATCTCTGAGCCATCTCACCAGCTCCTAGCTCTTTTGTTGAGACAGGAGCTTACCTTGTACCTTTCGCAGCCTTGGAACTCACTATATAGACTAGGGTGGCCTCTAACTCACAGAGTTCTACCTGCCTCTGCCACTGGAGAGCCGGGATGCTGAGACTGAGTTTTAATACTATGGGTGTCTCCTAATTAGCTGCGGTAATGCATTTACACTGGATACATTCAGATACATTTATTCCATTTGTATCTGAGTGCCAGGGGTGGAGTTGCTTTATAGAAACCGTGGGCTGAACTTGAACCACTCAACAAGATGGATACAATGTAACCAGAAAAGATTAAGTCTGGTGGAGTCCTGGCAAACCAGGAGCCAGAGAGTGCACACAAAGCTCAGAGGAGGCAGAGGCACCCGGATGCACATTCTCCCACTCTGCCCCGATGCCAGGTCACTGTGTGGATACTAACACTTATGGGAATACTAAACATGATCTTCCTGGCCACCTTCCAGAGCTGTCTGTGTGTGGTAGGGTTAACAAAAGGAAAGGGAAACATGGAGTGAAGGGGAAGTAGAAGAAAGAAACAGAAAAGCAAAGAACACGCAGGAAAAGAGCAGCTAGAGGCCATCCAAGCAGCAAGGAAGAAAGGGTTCTAAAAGGAGAGACAGGGCAGGCTGTAGTCGTGTATTGATCTAGGAGATGCCTTTAAAACCACTGTCTTCAAAATAGGATTTGGACAGGTAGGAAAGGAAACTGGGTGACTGAACTAAGAACATATTTTTACAATATTTTGTCTACAGGGTGCTGCAATAACACACACACACACACACACACACACACACATGCACGCATGCACACACACACGTTTTAAACTGCTATAAATAAATAAGGTCAGATAAGTAGGGTGGGTGGCACATGCCTACAATCCCAGTGCCTAAGGTTAGAGACAGGAAGAGTCTCAGTTAAAGGCCAACATCAACTACATAGTAAATTCCAGACTCACTGTGCTACATGAAACCCTGTCTCGAAATAAAGAGGAAGAGAATTAATTATTAATCTAAGGTGTGACAAAGGGAGCTTTACTTTGGCAGTTAATGATATGCACTGCCTTCTCAAATTAGGAAAATTATATTTGCTTTTCCCATAAAGTCGTTGGTCTCTACCATTTAGACTGTATATCCACACCAGGCCAAAGCTTAAACAGAAGGAGTGTCTGATCTCTGTATAAAGCTTACCAAGGGACAATACTTAGAGAAATTACTCAAGTTTCTGCATGACAGTGATCTTCTCTAATTTATAAACAAATGGCTTCGCCCATATCCTTCTTAAATACATAACTGAAAGGTCGCACTGGAGGTGGAGAATCTGGGGCTGTGCGTATACCCACATCATGACAAACGACAGTGGACCTGTTAGCAAAATCTGTATTCGAATCTACAAAATTCCTACAAGCCAAACCAGCCATCAGTAAAAGCCAAGCCCTGACTAGAAGAGGATTTTAGTGCTGATTGGCCGGTCTTGCCAGGGACATGTCTATGGGCCACCATCCTAGAGCTGACTGACACACTGCTGTTACCAAGCCTCTGAGCATTCAGATCCCAGACACAGCTTCTTAACACAGCAGAGAGGACTTTCCCAGTGCCTTGCTAACACTGTGCAGAGAACAGGTAGCCTTGGAAACTCTTTCATAGGCTTACTGGCTCAGTGTCACAAAATCGAGACAGCAAAAGCAATACACAAGCAGCATCCTCTAATATTGTAATTCCTAGTGGTGTGAGCTTCTTAGCTTCCCTCCAAACTCCCTGCCATTCTCTAACACACACCCAGCCATGCACTGTCTTGAAAATACTAAACCCTCGAAAGAAAAATGCACAAAGTAAAGAACATAAGAAGAAAAAAAAAAAAAGAAAATACTAAACTGGTTGGAGCAACCTTGGTGAAACTCATGGGTCTCAAAAGCATGCAGAGGCATGCACACACACACACACACACACACACACACACACACACACACACACGCATGCACACATGCATGTGACAAAAAGTACAGGGGGAACTCACTGAGAAGATGAGGATTGGCAGAAGGAAGGAAGGAAGGAGGGAGGGAAGTAATGAGGTGAATGCAAACTATCCCCTTTACTATATATGCCCTATACATTATACGTCCCTTCTATACATGTGAATGACGTGGTTACCATAAAGCTCCTGTTATGCGTGACTAACATATGCTAATATAAAACACTTTTTAAAATAAGAACTCCAGGTTGTGGAGAGACAAGGGCCTAACAGAACTCCTCACACATTACCAAGGCCACTGGGACAGAGCTACCCTTGTTGCCTGTCCAGGAGTTGTCATACAAACGTGCAATTAAACCCTTCCCTCAGGCGGCACTGTGGCTGACAGGAGAGTGTCATCCCACAGCCATCAGGGCAGCAAACATGCCAGACACCTCTGTTCGAGCGAGCGAGCGCTGTTCTCTAGTTGCTCCCTGATGCCTGCTGGGCCATCCTCAGTCTCATCAGGATGTCGAGTTCAAGAGCATTGCAGACCACACTGACCCAAGAGATGATGACAGGCAGGCAGGTGGATGATCCTCTCGGCTGCAGGGGCAGAGGTATGGAAAGGCCCTTGCTAAAGCCTTTGATAGAGACATCTGGTATACCAGTCTTGCCTGGGTATCTCAGCCTTTGTTGCTATCCCATCTCCCCACGACCTAATACTCTGCTCATGCCAGTGAGACAGGAGACGAGTGGGAGGCATTAAACTACACTGGAGAACCGTGAGGCCCAAACACATCTCAGCTTGGCTTGGTCCTCATCAGCTAAGCACCTTCTGCCAGTCTGTCCCTGCACAAGGCTGTCCCCCCAACCAGATCCCTTAGCACCCTGCTTCTGCAATATTCTAAACTATACATGGAAACCCCACCTAAATGGGTAAGATGTTAACAACTGGCCCATTCTCTTTTCCTTTTGATTGCTAGAGTATAGAACTCTGGTGACCTTTAACAATCCTGCCTCGTCTCCAGTTCTCTGCAAGCCCACATCCAAAGCTTGTTATCTCCAAGAGCTAACCAGAGGAGAATGGGGTCTGTTCAGATCTGTATCAAAATATTTAAATTCCCTGATCTCCTGACCAGCCATTTTAATGACCACACACAGTGGCTATCACAGATTTATTTTTCAAAGACACCTAAGGTGATTTCATATTATCTTACATATTTCCACTCATAAATACACTTACTTATTGTTTCTCTAATAACAATAATTGTCACATGACTTACTCGTTCGTGCCTTTACCACCCTAAATATGAAGGGAGATGATGTCAGCAAGTCTGTGGGACAGGAACTGTCCACACCCCACCATACCCCACCCTACCCTGACCAAGCCCCTTCACCCTCTCCCTGATGTCTGCACATCCATTCCCTTGTGATTAGACAGGAGCCATGGAAGAGTCTCCTGCACCCTGGAAAACCATGCAACCTGATGAACCAAGGAAGGAGATTAGCAGGAAAGCTCACAGTACTTGCTTGCCGTGGTCCACCAAACACAACCCTTAGTCCAGCTCTGGCCTCAGAGAAGAGCTTCCATTTCCCTTCTGCTCTGGTCCATGGGGTGGAGGTAGGGAGGAGAGGGGAGGGGGAGAGAAGGAGAGGGAGAGGGAGAGGGAGAGGGAGACGAGACGAGACGAGACGAGACTAGATGGAGACAGAGAGAACACTCGTGTGTATGTTGAGATGGTGAGTTTTCCAGGGACTGACTAAAGAGCTGTTTTCTGTCACATCCAACACTGAGCAATGACACTGAAAGCCTGGATACCCCTGAAAATTGATGGCCCAGGAGTCTCCTGTAATCCTACAGACAGACACTAGAGGGAAGAAGAGATTAGAAGCTTTGGTTGGGGAGACGCATCAATTTCTAGCTAATAATTTACTGTGAAGAGTATCCACTGTGGTCTCGGGAGCTCTGAGGTAGTAGAGAAAGTCTGCACATGTAAGAACTGAACCTTTAAACATGGCGCGTTCAGGAAGGAGGTGGGACACAGACTATTTTTCAAGTGTGTAGGGGCCATCATGAAAGCTACAAGGTACATAAAGAAACTTATCAAAACTTATAGATACATAGATAACAAGGCATGGATGGACAAGAGACAGGTGGATGTCCAGCACCTGATGAAGCTATGAAACTGTCAATAGAAAGCTGTTTGATGAGATATGGGAAACAAAATAAATGAAGACATCAACAAAAAGATTTAACACCACATAAAGAAAAAGAGCCTAGGGCTGAGTTAGGATGCTCAGTGGAATGTCCCTCAGCCAGCTTGATCAGGGTTGCACATGGGTGAGGTAGCATGTATGTTATTATCCAGCCAGAGAAGGGAGAGAGAAAGAAGGAAAGAGAAAGCCTTGAAGCTCTATGACACAATATCAACTGGATATATCAATGCAACATACAGAGGCTTTTGATAAAATCTGATAATATATATAAAGGTCAAAAAAATTTTCCACTAAGATAAGGAAGAAGGCAAGGAGACCCATGCTCACCAACCGTACTCAAACAGTACTAGAAATCCCAGCTACAGAGATTAGGGGAAGTAAAACATCCAATCAGAGCAAAAGTAGTGACGTCATCTTTGTTGATTACATCATCTCGTATAAAACCCTAAAGCTGGGATTGGCAAGATGGCTTGATGGGTAAAGTGCCTGCCATGAAAATATGGAGGCCAGAGTTGAGACCCCAGGCACCCACAGAAAAGCTGGGAGGTGGAATAGGACCTTGTTAGCCAACTTGTCTGGTCCACGGTGAACACTAGCTTCAGTCCAAGATCTTTCTCAACAAATAAGGTGGCCAATCTCAGCTAAGGACACAAATGTTAACCTTTGGCCATCTTCTCCCACTATACCCACACATATGAACCTAACACACACACACACACACACACACACACACACACACACACACACACACACACACACTTTCCCCCAAAACCCAGACAAAAGACTGGAAACGTTGGACAATATCAAACTAAAGAGCTCTTTCTAGAAGCTGGGAAGGTGGTTAGGTGGGTAAAATGTTTGCTGCCCAAGTCTGAGGACCTGAGTTCAGAACCAAGCGCACAGGTCAAAAGATGGCCCTGGCCATGCTCAAGGTTGTAATTCAAGTGCAGCATTGGGTGAAGACACAAGATCTCTGAGGCCTGCTGGTGCCAGACTATATCCAAGTTTGAATAGAGACCCTGTCTCCAGGCACTGAGGCAGAGGGTGATAAAGTTTAAATCTTGAAATTTTCCTCTAACCTCTTCCCACATGCACAGGTGCATGCATGTATGTGCATATATATGCATATACATACACATGAACACACATGCACACACATGCACACACATGCACACGCACACACGCATGCACAAACACATTCACAGTGGGAGAGGACTTTCTACATGAAGGAGACAGCCTACATCATGAGGGAAAATATTCTCAGATTGTATGATCAACAACAGTTAAGTCTAAATAAGAAACCCAAACGACTCAATAGCAAAAATATATAAAGGGCCAAAGAATTAAATAAATAGTGGGACAGAGCAGACAAGCAAGTGAACAAAATGTTTTGTTTTGTTTGTGAATTTTAAGACAGAATCTTGTGTGTGTAGGCCAGGCTAGCTCTTTATTCAGTGCTGGCCCTCAAACCCAGGGCTTTGTTGTACTTTCTAATACAAGCACTCAACCGCCTGGGCTCTAACCCAGGAAAAATGGACCTGTTCACCGTCGCTATCAGGAATCACAAATCAAATCACAATGGTGCTGATTTGTGTCTTCCCCTTGGAAAAGGTGTTATCCAAATAGCAGAGAGATGTTGTTGATGAGGATAAGGAGTGTCCGAGCCTGTGTAGGAACGTCAGCAGTGTGGTGCGGCTCTATGGAAATGAGAATGGCATGGTACGATCTCATTTCTATATAGGGATTCAGAAAACATGGAAACAGAATCTCAAAGGAGCAAGAGCCATGTACACTATGATGTTCATGGCCGCACTGCTCAGAACGGTCAAATGAGGTAGGGAAAACAAATGTCCACTAAACATGCTGAGGGCATGGAACCCATACCTGAAACACCCATGTGTACCGACTGAGCCCTACCATGAAGAAAGCCTGTCACATGCTACTCTATGGATGACCTTGGGGTAGGTATGTCACACAGGACAAGTGTTTCCATATACAGGAGCCTCTAAAGCGGTCGAAGGCATACAAACAGACAGTAAGTGGTAATATCCAGGGACTGGGGGCATGGAGAAAGTAGGGACCATGCTGATCAGTAGGTATAGAGTTCCAACCATACAAGAATGGCAAATTCTAACGATGTGCCATGTAATAATGCCCATGTAATCAACAATGCCATGTAATCAATCAACAATGCCCATGTAATCAACAATACCACATAATCAACAATGCCACGTAATCAACAATGTTGAACCATGAGCTTAACAATTAAAAGGTTAAGTTTCATATTATATTTTTGTGCCACAAGTTAAACACCATATTATCATTAAATCATTTAAAAACAACAGTACCTCTATTAAGTAATACACAGCAAAGCCAGCTCTTTGATCAGCCTCTGGAAAAATCACCATCTCAACATCTCCCCCCACCCGTCTCTCTCTCTCTGGAGCAGAAGGGAAATGGAAGCTTTTCTCTGAGGCCAGAGCTGGACTAAGGGTTGTGTTTGGTGGACCACGGCAAGCAAGTACTGTGAGCTTTCCTGCTAATCTCCTTCCTTGGTTCATCAGGATGCATGGTTTCCCAGGGTGCAGGAGACTCTTCCATGGCTCCTGTCTAGTCACAAAGGGAATGGATGTGCAGACATCAGGGAGAGGGTGAAGGGGCTTGGTCAGGGTAGGGTGGGGTATGGTGGGGTGTGGACAGTTCCTGTCCCACAGATTTGCTGACATCATCTCCCTTCACATTTAGGGTGGTAAAGGCACAAGCAAGTTATATAACAATTATTATTGTTATTAGAGAAACAATAAGTAAGTGTATTTATGAATGGAAATATGTAAGATAATTTGAATTCACTTTAGGTGTCTTTGAAAAATAAATCTGTGATAGCCACTGTGTGTGGTCATTAAAATGGCTGGTCAGGAGATCAGGGAATTTAAATATTTTGATACAGATCTGAACATGGACCCCCTTCTCCTCTGGAGCTGGCAAGCTTTGGGTGTGGACTTGCAGAGAACTGGAGACGAGGCAGGGTTGTTAAAAGTCACCAGAGTTCCAGACTCTGCAATCAAAAGGAAAAGAGAAAGGGCCAGTCGTTAACATCTATGGTAAATATTTGGATATTTATTTATAATAAATTGCAACTTGCACCAATCATGTTGTGGAATAGCATATACAATAAAATATAATCCATAAAAAGGGAAATTTTACTGCCCCACACAAAGCAGAGCCACGATTATAGCAGACAGTCTATAAATACATACAATTTTTCTTTCCACAGCTGGGACTGAATGGAACCTGGGGCTTTGAACGCACTGCACAAATGCCATAGTTTTATATGTGTAAAGCTTGTGTATTTTTATACAAGGGCTCACCATGTATCTCAGGTTGTTCTGACCTCGCTATGCAGCTCAGACGGTCCTCCTGCCTCAGCTTTTTGAGGGCCGGGATAACAAGGATACAGAGCTACACTAGCAATATTTTTAACTTTGTAAGAACTTCATTCAAGTACCAGACATTTAAAAAAAAAAAGTTAAGTCTTCTCACTTCTCCCCTGGTGTGTGTTGAATTTATTGTGCTTCATTTACTAAATTACTTGAGGCTTACTCAGATCCTGTCTATAGCTTTTTCTGGTGATGGGGGGTTGAGAATCTTAATGAAGATACTCCCACCCATACCTTCCTCTGGAAGTTTTCTTTTTGTTCATTTACTCAGATGATAGCAAGCAGCCCCGCCGAACAGTCTGAGATCGTTAATTCAAGACGAGTGAGAAGTGGGAGTGGCCAGGGCAGAATGTTCCTCAAGATGGAGGATACAATGTATGGATCAATTTTCTCAAAGAAATGTATTTGTCAGGATGGCCACCCCTGATCCTAGAGAGCTGGTGCTATTTACAAAAGAGCAGTGAAGACAGGGTTGGGGTTGGGGTTGAAGCCCCACATCACAGCTATGATGTCTGTTTTTTCATTAGTAATGTGCACTAAGGAAAACAGTCAAAGTGCCCATCTTGATTCGAGATGGAAGGGTTGAAAAGGGAATGGCTACTTTAGATCCTGAGTCCCAAAACTACTGCTTAATGTCCTATCCAATCGACCCATGTTGTAATCTAACAAAGTTAGCCGACAAATTTTATGTGTTCCTTACACACTCTACCTCTCAGAGTCAGTTGCTATTTTTGCTTGTATTCTGCCTTTCCTTCCAAACTCAAGGGCACATTCCTTGGTTTGCCTCGTATGTAGTCTTAGCTCTCACTACACTCCTGTTGTAACGCTTACCTGAAGGGTTTAACATTACGTCAGGGAAGGAACCACAGCAACTAAGACAGACACATGCATGCAGGAACCCATACAGCGGTTGCCTATGACTCGGGAGTCCTGAGTTACAGAGAACACAGCCCAGTTCGTCCTGTCAAAAAACTACTAATTAGCCTAATAGCATCTAACAGCTGCCCCAGGAAAACAGGCCCCGGAAATGGTGACATTATTACAAAATCACATCCTTTATAATACTAATTAAACAAAAGTATTTAAAATTGCCCTCATGAAATGGATTTTTTAGGTCCACTCAAATCAAGAGCCAAATGTCACCTTCCAGAAATGAATTCTGAGGTGAGACCTTGGAACATTCAACAGAGGAGACGTCTCTATCTATTAAAAATAATCCTTTTGGTGGTATGTCAACTGAAACAAGCCCTAAAGTATTCATCCTGTAGGGATATTTAAATAATAGTATTTCAAAGGTGAAATCTAGATAGATTTTTTTTTTTAAATCTCAAACATGTTGGAATTTAGTTGGAGAAGATAAAAATGAAAGAGGGGACTCTTACAGAACTCAGCAGAAGAATCTTCTGGTAATTATACACATAAAAAATTATCTTGTTCTTAAGGAACCCTGGAAATATTAAACTCGATCTTTCCTACCAGTTTCCGAATCCTTCACCAGTCATCTCCCCTTTCTCCCTGAATCTTTCCCCAGAAATACTCCCACTACCCCAGTATCTCTTCCAGAAAGTTCTTTCACCTCCTGTTAACCTAAACCATGTCTGTCCTCTCTCATCCCCGGTTCTTCAAAACTGTTTACAAAACCAACTTTCATTACAATTTCTCCAACTGGTATTTCTAGCTTAATTCCATCCAATCCACATGGGCCACAACTTGCTCACCGGACACAATTATGACATAATTATCTGTTCTCCTCTGACAATATCTCTGTATTTACCTCCATTGTCATTAAATCTAAGCCAAAGTGACCATGTTCTACAGGGCTGTGACCTGCCTCCCCTCCCCTTGTCTGCTAGGATGTCCTGGTGCAATAGCGACCTGACCATGTCATCAGTGTACGTGGACAGGTCTGAGAACAAGACAAAGATGCTGCAGACTTTGCATGGCCACCCTCCCATCTTGAGACATGCTCCGCCAGTTCTCCACACGCCATCACTCCTCCTCAGCCAAGTGTCCTCTCACATGCTGCCTTGGAGAGAAGTTTTCAGGGTGTGACTATACAGAGGAAGTCACCTATCCATTCTATCTTTTCAGAGGAGTGTCTCATCTTCATGACATTAGCAGGTCACATCATCATCTCAGGCAGGGGGTAATATGCTGACTTGGAGCAGCTCTTCCCTGGTGTGACAGTCACAGGTCCAGTTTTGATGCTGGGCCATTATTCTCTGGGGTTAGAAGCAAAACTCAGAACTGCTCCATGAATGAGTGAATGAATGAAGAATGAGTGAATGAATGAGTGAGTGAATGAGTGAATGAAGAATGAGTGAATGAATGAGTGAATGAATGAGTGAGTGAATGAATGAGTGAGTGAATGAGTGAATAAATGAATGAGTGAGTGAATGAGTGAATGAATGAAGAATGAGTAAATGAATGAGTGAGTGAATGAGTGAATGAATGAATGAATGAATTATATGAATGAATGGATTGTATCTTCCTTCTTACTTTCTATGAGCAAACATCTTACCTTGAGTGCCTATTACAACTAATCTGCTATCTGAACATGATACATAAATGCACAAATGTTGTTGAACAAGAGTCTAGGAAGAAAATTCAGAATGTTCAGTGTGTCTCAAAATGTTCAGATAATTTAGATTCATAAAGTGATGATACAAATCGCTCCCTTCCTTTCTTGTTTGAATTATGTTTATACAAGATCAAAGGTCTGTGGCCTGTCATACTGCCCAGAATGTGCCCAGTCTCATATGAATGGTATTCTGAGCAACGAACCCATTGTACCTTTGACCTACACAATTTAATTTAATGGTGGACTGAAACACTTACCTCTAGCTTGTGCATGTGATGGCTTTTGCATAGAATGGGAGAGCACAAACGTAGCAGTCCCTGCCTGACCTTCGGAGAAACAGAACAAGCGTGTGCCCTAGGAGACCAGCACCAGCCCAGCAAAGCGGAAGGTTGGAATTGCACCCAGAGCTTTTACACTTCCATGTGAATTGCTACAGTTCACATGTGGGCTTTATTTTCTCTGCAAGAATGAGAATCTCCAAAACCAGGAGCAAAGTCAAGGCCATCTCAAGTGTCTATAAGGATACTCTGTGCCATTTTCCAAGCCTCTCTGGCTATTTTAAGGACAAGAAGACCTTTCTTTTGCTACCAATGGAAAACAAAAATAAAGAATATAGATGCTGGAGCATCTATAACTAAGGTTTTCTTTTCTTGGCTGCTTGAGGTATGGGCTGGAAAATCTATTTGGACATCCCAAACATACTGCTGCTGTGTTGGGAATACACACCAAAGACTCTTGGCATGGGAACTCTTAAGGTGTTGTTACAAGTCCAGAGGAGAAAGGGAGAGTGTCTGCACTCTGTGTCATTTCCAAGATATCTGACGAGGTGTACAGGGCTGCATTCTTACTTGTAAATCTCAGAATCCACTTCCTTGGGGTCAGATGAAGACCTGGTACCAAACCACACAACCTCCAAGGAGAGACGAGTTCACCGTCCATGACACCATGCTCTCAAATCACTCCTTGTAGCACCTCAATAAATGGGACAGGAAAGAAACTTTCATCTGCCAAAAGGAATATGGCCCCATCTTAGCAGTTATCAGTTACTGATGAACCCTTGGGTGTCCTCCATAAGAGGTTTAGCAAAATGGGGAGAACAGATGCATTGTTGGAGAAGTTAAAAAGAGTAGAAGCCATGTTGGGACCTTAAAACCAGACAGCATGAGAATCGAAGATGCTTTACCCTGCAATGTGTGACAACACAATCCATGTGGTCATGAGGGAGTAGGGCATCTAGTGAAGCTTCAAATGTCTGTCTAGTTCCCATGGCTTCACCTCTCTGCCATGTTGCCAGAGACCATTCCATGCATTCCAGTTACATAAGCGTCTAGTAAATTCTAGAATTTACTAGGCTCCTTAGATGCACCTAAAAAATAAGAAATACAAATTTTTGCACAACATAAATACTAGCTTCACTTTCAACCTATACAGATTGGGAGCTAGAACTGTTCACCTTATAGCACAGAAAATTATAAGGATATCTGATTTTCCTGAGAAAACTTAAAGCAAAACCCAGTGAAATCACAAACGCATCAAACACCTGGAAGTCGAACTAGTCACAGGGTGATTGACAGTTCTGCATGAAAAGGCTCATCCATCAGCTGAGGGAATGACAAGAGAGGGTGGACTGGCCCAAGGAGAGCAATCAGGCTGCAAAGTATGAGTGACCACAGCATCAGCCTGCTGTCGGATAAGTGATTGCATCTAACGAGTATGTGCGAATTAGAAAAGGGAAAACCAAACCAAACAAACAAAAACACAGGGAGACATACTAAAGAGAAATCACAAACATGTAATGGAAGGGAGAGGTGTGTGTCCAAATGTCTGTTTGTGAAATTTTCAATTAAAACCGAGAAGAGAAACATCAAAGACACCCCCTGTGATCTCTAAAATGGTGAAATGCCCAAAGTTACATTGAATCTTTAAAAATCTCACAAGCCAAGGGAGAGATGAATGGGACTGACAGTAGAGGCTCTTTCTGCTTGGATGAAATCTGGTAGATCTGAGAGGCGGTGAGCCAAGCTACCGCACCGAACCATCGTTTGAGCAACTTAGAAGGAAGATCTAGACTCCACGGATCTGCCTGATGACAAGTGCTCAACGATTACCAATACATAGTGCACAAGACAAGACTGGAGAGGGGAAGGAAAACAGTTTGTTTTGGAAAAGGAAAAAAGAAAAGCTGGAGAGGCAGCCCAGTGGGTAAAGGTCACAAGCCGGATGGCCTGAGTTTCATCATGGTAGACACAGGGTAGAAGGAGAGGACAGGCTCCCACAAGGTGTGCTCTGACCGCCACACATGCATGTGCCATGGCATGGACAGACAGACATACACACACATACACACACACACACACACACGCACATGCACAGTGGAGAAGAAAAGGAGGAAAGGAAATAAGAAACCTCTCTTGGACCTACACTCACTTTGGCTTCCTCCTCTTTGGGAATCCCACCCACAGCTCTAAGCAGCACTGAGCCAAGTTTGAACTGAATAGAATACGGCCCTTAAAAGGACAGCTAAAATAATCAAGAGACACCACAACAGCCCAGGACAGAGCAGAAGGACCTGTAAGATACAACTCTCACAGAGCCATTGGCAACCTCATGAGGTAGAGCAGAGGACCCCAGAGGGAGGGCCAAACGAAGCTGTCCGCCACTCCCCAGAAGGTTCCTTTGTGTCGACCATCACAGGTTCAGCTCCTCTTGATAGCGCTTATGCAAATGAGTCAGTTGTTCCCAACAGCCACGGGAAATTTAAAGTTACTTCACCTGTCCCAAATTCTATACCTCATTTTAAAATCAGACAGGAACCCCGCTATCCCAATTACATTCACATAAAGAATCAGTATTTTCACAGAATTTAAGTTCATGTGACACAATCTGTAAGGTTAACATGGTCAAAAATGAACACAAGGCTAGTGTTGGTCTTAAATCCATTCAGTCATGAAACCAGAACAAAGAGTTCAGCAAGGCACCAGAAACAAAATATATATATAATTTCAGATGCTACCAACACGTGTTCACACACTTACACACAGGAATGTACACACAGGCAGACACCAACATACACACACACACTTACAGATTAAAAAAACACAAAGAGGGGTAAGCAAAAGCTACCCATCAACAAATTAGCTGTTTACACGTTGAAAGAGACAGAGAGGGGTGGGGGAGAGGGGGAAGGGGAAGGAGAAAGGACGCAGCCAAAACTCCTAACAAGAGCAAACAGCCAGTGGCTGTCAGTGTCTGAACCCTTAGCTGTGCGGAACGTGTGAAGTTACCTCCCAGTCTTTCCATGCACATCTCCCTAGAGATTGCGTCTCCAGTCTGTGCATGGATGTGTAACAGGTCAACCCCATCACTCTCCATGAGCTAAGGTAACTAATTCTTAGTCTGGAATGGAATGACCACTGCTTCGCCCTCATGGCACCGGGCAAGGCAAACCAAAGGGAGTGTTTCAGACTAGGGAGGGAGCTTCCCCTTTGAAGGCACTCTATATCCCTGCTTCAGTTTGTCCGGATGCTAAAACAGGTCCTGAGAAATGCGTTGTGCACGTTTATGACCATGCTACCTCTTAAAGCATGTGACTCTAGGAGCTGAGGAGATGGCTCAGTTGGTAAAATGTTTGTCTTGGAACCATGAGGACCTAAGTCTAGTCACCAGCACACA
Source organism: Rattus rattus (assembly GCF_011064425.1). Taxonomy (NCBI): domain Eukaryota; kingdom Metazoa; phylum Chordata; class Mammalia; order Rodentia; family Muridae; genus Rattus; species Rattus rattus. The sequence continues at coordinate 67,431,099 of NC_046163.1, forward strand.
TCAAAAAAGCCAGGAGTCTCATGTGCTTGTGATTTCAGTGCTGCAGGGGCAGGGGGCAGAGAGAGGCAGAGAGAGGCAGAGAGAGAGGCAGAGAGAGGCAGAGAGAGGCAGAGAGAGGCAGAGAGAGGCAGAGAGAGAGGCAGAGAGAGGCAGAGAGAGGCAGAAAGGCAGAGGCAGAGGGATTCCCAGGGGTTGCTGGCCAGCCAGGCTGCCCTATGTGAAGAACTCCAGGCCAGTGAGTGGCCCTGTTTCAAAACCACAAGGCAGACAGTTCCTTAGGAATTACACCCAAAGTTCTGTGTCCACATGCGTGACACACGCCAGTGAAATAGCTCCCACCCTCAGGCTCCTTAGAGCCTCTCTGCCAGAAGCGGCTGCTGAGTGACACCCAGCAGACTGTCCACCTTGCTGCCTGGGGAGGGGAACCTGGGAATTGGTCACCCTCAGTTTCAAGTCAAGCAGTTCAAAACTCCTCACAGTGTGATGAATAAAACCAAGACTCAAAAACTGGGCAAGCGGCTCAGAAGTAAAGCCCTCGTTCACCATGTGTCAAAGTCTGACACACCAAGCCCAAAACTAGATGAATGAAAGTCGGGCTTACAATATCCCACAATCATCCCCATGATGATGGAAGAAAAGAAATACTAAATGGGAAAATGGCGTGCGTGCATCTGTATAGAGCCAGGAACACGGTCACAGAGCATGTATACACACAGAGCTGTGGCGCTCCCATTGTGTTTCTGTGCAGAAACAGGTCATGGCCAACCCTGCAGCTATTTCTAATATTTTGTTTTGATAACTTGCCCGACTTTTGCACAAGAACTCATATTACTCTGTGAACGTTGGAGAGCACAGTGAAAAAGTCCTTTAATCACAGTTGAGATGTTGACCTCCCTGTCTTTGAAGCTCTTTCTACCAAATAAGAATCCACCATCTCCCCGGACCTCTCCTTTGGCTCTGCCTCCACATGCCCAGGACCCCACCATGACAAGCTTTCTGGGAACACCCTGTGCCCTTCTGTATCCTGACTTCTTGCCCTATTCCATGAGTTTACCTTCAGACCTGTGTGCCTGCTGTGTTCCCCCACTACCACACCACTCTTTGTGGGGACAGCAGGGAGTGCCCAGCTGCCTTGTAGTGTGTCCTGTGTTTACAGTCCCCCAGGGACCTGACATAAAGAGCCCATGTTCTAAATGCACAGCTCACAAACTTTTGTTCTGTAGGATTACATACGAGACCCGGGACTTGGAGAAGGAGCACCCGAGTCTCTAGAAGGGAAAACTCAATGCATCCTATCAATATCTCCAGATGAAAGGGGCTGAGGGGCCAACATTAAATACTCTGTACCTTAGTTTGCATATCTGAAATGGAAGGACAATGGTGAGAAGCTTCCTGTTTGGTAGACAAACAGGAGAATATACTTGAAACTATGTCTGAAAAGATTCAATCTTGGGATGAACATTTGTTGTTGAGTCAGTGATGGTTTGGACTTGGTTCCCTTCCCTCTGCACCCAGGAGTCCTTGTATTAGAGGTAAGTCTTAACTGTTGAGATGGTAGAGGAGCAGTGGATAGCCCCTGGGGCTGAGGGTACTGCCTCTGGGAGAGACTGAGTTCACAAAAGTCATGTAAACCTAACCCTTCCTAAGTCTCTGGCTTTCTTCTTCTACCTCAGAGTCACCTTCCCTCCCTCACTCACTCCCTCTCTCCCTCCCCTCTTCCTTCCTCTCCCTCTCCCTTCCTCCCTGCCTCTCTCCCTCCCCCCCTATCCCTCCCTCCTCTCCCTCTCTGTCCCTATCCCTCCCTCCCTCCCCCTTCTGCCCCATCCCTCCCTCTGCCCCCATACTTCCTTCCTTCCCCCTCCCCCATTCCTCCCTCCATCCCCCTCTTGCATACACAAGCCTATTGCTGCTCTTTGCTACAGTGCAAGGCAACTGGGAAGGGCCTCACCAAAACTGAGATGATGCCCCAAAGCTCCTCTGACCTCCAGATCTCTCTGAAGCTCAGCCTCTGTGGATGACTCCTAGGTGACCCGCAGTGACAGGTAATTCTTGGACAACACAAGCAGCAGACACTCCAGCTTTGCTGAGTAGGAGGTTAGCTCCAGGACAGGACACAGAAAATCTGATTTGGGGGGGGGCAGTTAACCTCTTTCAGAAAAACATTGTCTCCGTTTTACAAGTCAGAGTTACAATGTGCATGACTGTAGATGAGGGAGTTACCAATAATGTACTTCATGTAGTGTTCAGGGCTTCAATCAATATCAGGACCGAAAGCAACTTAGAGAAGAAAAGGTTTCCTTTAGCTTCCAACTTCCAGTCTACCCTGAAGGAGAAGTGAGGGCTGGAACTTGGGGAGGAACTGGGGCACAAATTGAAGCAGAGCCATGGAGGGATGCTGCTTACTGACTTGCTCTCCAAGGTTTGCTCAGCTCTCTTTCCTATACCATGCATGGTTATCTTCCCAGGGTGGTATTACCACAGTGGGCTGGCCCTCCACACCAGCTACTAATTAAGGAAATGTACCACAGACTTGACTAAAGGTCAGACAGACAGACACATATTCTCAATTGAGGTTCCCTCTTCCCAGATGACCTGAGCTTGTGTCAAGCTGACAAAAATATGACCAGGACAAGTGTAGAATGGCATGCAACTAGATGAGAGAATCCACACCTAGAAGGCACAACTGTAAATCCTAGGTTCCTTATCATCATTATCAGGAAAGATCCAGACTGGGCAGCCCTCACTGAACATGTCTAGCTGAGCTTCCCAAGCGTCTGACTTAAGGTCAATCAAAACTATTTTAACATATGTTCTAATATACATGCATAAGAATTCCTCTTAAATAACTATTCCATCAATCAAATTACTTCCCACAATATTATTTTATGACAGTCTTCTTTTAACCACATATGTTTCCGTGATGTTTTATCCATGTCTAACACCCATACAAGATGTTTCTAACTCCTCAACATTATTATCTAAGTAACCATCATATTATATTCTGTAAGGTAAAATCATTTTCTGACAAACTACTTCTAAGTTGGATAATAAAAACTTAAGTACTATTTGAGAAAAAAGACAGAAATATCTCAATAATTCTTTGATACTCAAGAAAAGAATTACTTATGTTTTATTCTTTTCATCTTGGAAGTTGAGGCAACATGAATATATGGATTCGAGGTGAATGCAAGAAGGGGTTTTCCATTTAGAACAGATAACATAATAGAGTCCCTAGGAAAAAGGGAACTGGAGGTTATCTTTAGGAGTCCATGTCCCCATTTAGTGGTTCTACTGCCCCTCTTTGAAACACAGATACTCAGGGGGCAGCTGGTTGACCATACAAGCCCACCTTAACTCCTAGGTTCCCTGCTCCCAGGGAGACTTGCACATGACAGAACTTGGATACACTTTTCCAGAAGTCAAGTCAATGAACAGAATGTACTCCCAGGGGGGTTGCAGATACTCTGTAGAATACGTTTTATGTCACTGAAACCTACGCTTTAGTCCAAAAACGTTAAACAAACTGAATAAAACCGTCAGTAAGAAAAGAGAACACATTCATACAGTTTTCGGAACAGTGTGCTATTTTGCCCCGAGGTAAGCAATAGAAAGATGTCTATTGTAAGGATGAATCCAAGTAGGTCCTGTACCAGGCTATGCACAGATGCTGGATGGATAGTCACAAAGCCACTGTGAGTGTCATTCATTGGCATAACTTTCTGGTACATCGAACTAGCTCTTCATCTGCTTTTCACATACCTAGCCAACCCCAGTTAGGAGCCAAAGCAAAGTAGCTCCCCTACTCACATACATCCCAAGCTCCCTTGCTCAGACCAGAGGTTGCAGATACAGATCCCTAAAATAAAGACAGGTCCTTGCAATCTCTTGTTGCAGAGCACTGGTTCTTTCGCTCTGTGGATCTCAGTCCTTAACAAGCTACGGCTCTTAGAGCACTTGCCTCACACTGCATCTGTCCATCTCAGCCTCTGCTTATTCTCTGAGAGGTCTCCTCTAGCACTCGGGGTTAAATCCTTTCTGTATGATGACTTGCAAATGTTCTCCTTCAAACCATTCCCTTCTCCACACTTCCAGATCATGTTTCCAACCTCCTCGTTTACATCCTTATGTGGTCATTCTAATGAGCATCTCTAATTTACCGTGGCCACACTGACCTGTGATCATCCGGGGCTCAGTTGCTAAAGATCCACTGAACCTTTGTTCAGAGAACAAGCTCTCCAAGAGCTGACCTTTATAGTGGTCTAGCCTCATTTCTGTTGCTGGGATAAAACAACCAGACATAACAACATGGGAAGCAGGCCTGAGAGATGACTTAACCATTAAGAGCATTTACTACTCTTGCAGAAGACCCAGGTTCAGTTCCCAGCACCCATATGACAGCTCACAACCATCTCCAGTTTCATGGTCTCTGACACCTTCTTCTGGCCTCCATGGACACTGTAAACACACTATCTACATACATACATGCAAGCAAAACATTCATATATAAAATAAAATAAATGAATAACTTAGAGGACAGATATTTCTATTCAGTTTACAATTAATTCCAGGTTACAGTCCCTCATTATAGGAAACTCTCATTAACAAGACGGTTGAAATATTTAGTTACATCCACAATCAAGAACTGAGAGGAAAAATTACTACATGCCTAGTGCTTAGCTTAATTTATCTACTCACATAGCTCAAGACTCCCTGCCTAGAGAATGTGACCACCCATGGTGGGCTAGGTCTTCCTAGTGCAGTCAAGGCCACTGAGACAGTCACCAACAGACAAGCCCCCAGGCCAACCCAATGTAGACAATCTTTCCTGGAGGCCATCTTCCTGAGCGATTCTCTGTGGGGTCAAGTTGACAATGTAAAGTCACCAGCCAAGTAGCCATGCCGTGAGAACTTCCAGGAAGGTCTGCATTGCCTCCACATCTTGGCTAACAGAAATGCACTTGGTTTCAGTGAGACTCCCAAAGGCCTCTGCCTATCCGGTTGGTGTTATGAAGAAAATGTGCGCCGCTGTGGTGTGTGCAGGACCCTGGCTGACAAGCATGTTCCTGTGCACATCAGTGATCAGGATCCACGACATGATTGTCCTCTATCAGTCCTTAACAGGAGGATAACCAGATCGGGCAGCCAGCCTCTGCACGATGTGGGGTCTTGTTTGTATTTGAGTGCTACACTGTGTTACATTGTTTCCTACAAGAAGCTGGTTCTGTAAACATTGTAACCTGGGGCCTCTGAAAGCTTCAATAGTTGAACCTGTCTGACACCATCAGAATAAGATCCCCTATCCCTGCACTTCCTGCTCTCTTCCCATTTGAAGGAAAGGTAGCCACCATCTTTAAATTCCACGGGACAAAATCTTAGCCAGGGTATGGCTTACTCCTCTCCATTACATGGCTTAACTGGTCCCTGGAAGGTCCATCTCACTCTCCTTCCAATTCTACCTGGAATCGAACCGTATCTGCAGATTCCCATTACGATGACCTTAGGTTAAGGTCCCTCCTCTGCCACCAAGGTTATTCTTCCCCTGACCTTGCAGAAGTGCTTAAGCAAAGGAGGCAGGGTATACAGTTGAAACACAAGCCAGAGCAAACAAACTCACAGAGCAGATCACATTTTTACTTCACAAAGCTGGACGTGGCATGGTCCCTGTGAAATTTAGTTTTAATGGTCAACTTCACACAACAGAGAATCACCTGGAAAGAGAGTCTCAGTAAGAGACTATCAAGATTGAATTAGCCATCTCTTTGGGAGACCGGGTAGATCCTAGTACCTTTCAGACACCGCCAAGCCCCCAGCAGGACTTGCCTACTCAGATGGGCAGATCTAGAAACCCCCAGCCTCCTGGGGAACAATGGGGCCTGGTCAATGCTGCAGAACCTGTTCATGGCCCTGTGCCTTTTGTATAAATAGTTCTTCTACTAAAGCATGTTTGCCTGTTAATGCTCTGACGTCCTTTTCTTCCCCCTCACCCACCCTCTCGTTACCTCTTGCATGTCTCTCCAACCACCATTAAGTGATTAATATCTTTCTTAGAATTCCAATATTGAGCACTCCTAGCTCCAATCCACAAGCATGTCTAATGTAACTATATTTAAAGGGATCCTCCCTGCTTGACTGTTGGAGGGGGTACCTTAAAAGAAGCCATGGTTTTCTTCCATCATTTAATTTGGCTAAATACTAGCAGAGAAGTCAACCCACTGGAGATCCTCAATAAATACCCAAGAAAGAACCAGACAGAGAGGAAGGAATTATACAAGCATAATGCAGTACTGTCCCCATGAAGATACCAAGTATATATCTGAGGTCCCAAATACCACTGTACAAACGTGACCGAGTCTACACTCCTAACAAGGAAGACTAGCTTCCCTACCTAGATCACAGGGAGTGGGGCTTCGACTAGAAGCCAAGGGACAAACACCTGATATGACATCCTTTTTACTGATAGGTCATAGGTCACAGATTTTGCCACATGTTTTAAATCCCTCAGTTGATTAATCAAACTTGGGAATAGCTAGACTGAAGTTGTGCTGTGTCTAATAACCATGCTCCTACTGGTCTATGGCATTCTGACAGGACACTGACAAGAGTTCTGTTCCCTGGGAAGAACATTGAGATGTAGACAATGGACTCACCAGGTTAGAAACACAGACATGCAGTATACACCACTGTGTTACAGAGATGATAATTTCACATTTATTATTATTACACACTATAATGCTCAGATTATCTGAGCACTTCCTAGAAGAGGTTTATTAAGGGGTTTTAAAAATTAGTAAACACAGGAAGCAAGTGCACGTGCTCAAGAGGCTACCCACTTGGGCTTCACTTAACAGCTCTACCAATTAACTCTCCTGCCTCCGTTTCTACAGAAGTTGTTTATAGATGACTAGGTTACGCAGGAGAATTTCACGAGCTAATGCATGTTGAATTCTGTCTGTTGATGGTATTGATGAGTCTAAAGTTCATGACTGCTTCCTGTGTGTGTCTGCAGTGACACCACATTAACTGAAGTGCCATAGAAACACCTGTGCTGTTCTCAAATCCCGGCCCAGAACAAGTCTTTGTCAGGGGACTCCGTGTCTCTGCCTCACTTCTACTGACCTTGTTGAAAGGTGGGGGTGCTTGACTGAACACATCATTATAAAATTAATGGGAGTCACACAGATCTAACACAGAAGCATTAGAGGCCATCACCTGCCTTGTGGTTCCTCGGTTTCCCTCATGCCACCCTGATAAACACAGCATGGACCCAGGTGACCAGTAATCATAATGATCTGGGGCCCAGGAGCATAGCATTGTATCTGACACTGTCCTACTGTCAGACCGCCTCCTTCTCACAAACAGCAGGACGGAGCCACCACCCACTCCCACTCTGTCTGCCTCCCACACTGTAATCAGATAAAGCTCCCTAGAGAGCAGAGCCTCTTAGCACCGATGCCAGATCAGATTCTGCAGACTGGAACCTCACCCTGATGATGTCATCAGGGGAATCACCCAGACTTGCCCTGTGACTTCCCAAGTCCTGATGCTGTGACAACACCATCCAGTAGACCTTCTTGTTTTAAGGGTTAAAGAAGTGGGGATATAAGAGTAAGAGAAACACCAGACACTGGGGATGTAGGGGTGGAATGCTATTCACAAAAATGATCGTAGGTTCACTGGCCTTTCACTCTTCTTGATCCCCGAAATCTGAGCATTAGATTCTTATACCAAAAATATACATATTCAAAGGAGAAAATGTACTAAAACAATTGAGTTATAAAGATAAGGGCATGAGAAATAATAGGCAACTTCTACACTGAGATTGAACACAAAACTATGTTTAAAGAGCAAAGACAATCAATCAGTTGTGCTTATCAATAAAGCTAAAATGGATGGAGCGAGCAGAGAGAGAAGAAGGGGTGGGGAAGTAGCTCTGTCTATTCCAAAAACAATGTGTATAAAAATTAGACTCCGACCCTATCTGCTGCGACCTTCAAGTTATTTTCAGAGTTCTAAGTAGAGTCCGACGGTGAGCTCATTCTCAAATTCACACTAAGGTTCCTCCAGCAACCTGTACGATTCTCTTCTTTTCCCTGCCTAAGACCAATCACACTTCATGGCAGCTATGGGGTTGCAGTTTCAACGATCAACAGCCACAGCTCAATAAAGGGATGTTGGGGGAAACCCGATGCTTTTCCTGCCCCTCACTACCTTAGGGGGGCTAGCATTGACTCCCATCGCACCTACTGGATAGGAAGTCTCCTGCCAGAGAGATCACTTAGGGCTTACAGGGAAAAGGTGTTTATTCGTAAAGATTCGGTTAAGTGCTCACACACCCTATCTGATCCCAGAGCCAAGGCTTTGAACATCACCTCAAGCTGCCTCCACAGAGATGGCCAGAAGCTGTGCTTCTAAAACAGAAGTAAGTGGTAAGCCTTCAAGACTTGCCATATCCCGTAGGTGGTCTTATGTGGTACAAGGAAAGAATGAAATGAAGATGTGCTTACAAGGGAAGGGCAGCCGAGCTGGCTGTTGATATAGAATGCGACGCCATTGTCTAAAAGGAACAGAGAACCGGGTGTGTGCGTACACGCAGAACATTTTCAAATTTTAAGACTGCGTCAGGTCAAAACTGAAACAAAAATGAACAAAATTTAAGTTCAATGAGTGAGACACAGAAACGCCTAAAGGTGGCAAGACCCCGGTTGGGGATCAGGACCAGGTAACACCAGCTGCCAGTCACGGGTCACATGTAACTGGGAAGAAGAGGCGTAGCTGTCCCAAGAGGAAACCAGAGTGAAGGTCTTACAAAAACATGGGATTAAATCCAATAATAAATCTTTAAATGTATTATCCCAACTCATTCAAATGATTAAAAAAAAAAACACCCAGACACTAAACAGGGAAAAGCATATCCTGATAACTCTTACATCGCTTTCACTCCAATTTGAATTAAACCAAGCAAGAGAAAGGAAGCTGTCTAGGAAAGTCAATGTCTACACATGAAGAATGTTTTCAGCAACCAACAAATCCCCTTGTAGGAGAGTTTAAAGGTTTTTCTTGTCACCTAAGACTTTTGTTTTCTACCAAGGAAACCTATAGCCAACGTATGGCCATGTCTAAGGAGGCTAAGTCAGACCTAAACCATTTGGGGTTAATACTTAAAACATCTTTTATCGTAAGGATGGTGTTCTCCTGTTTTAAATTAAAACTAGGGGGTGCTTTTCCTTCAAAAGCTTGATTTTTCTGTGGAGTAGCAAGCTGATCTTAGTTGGATTCAAAGAAGAAAGAACCATTCAATGAAGCTAAACTCTAAGGAGGAGTCAAGTGACAACTTGTTCACAACACAGAAGGTTCAGGCCAAGAGTGACACTCCACCGTCCTGTCTTTGTAAGTGGCAGGAGCAATGGGCTTCTCTGGCAAAAGACCCTGCTTCTGCTTTCTCAGACCAATGCACTCTATCTCCATGGGCCGTGGCCCGCCTGGTCATGAGCGCCTACAGCAGTGTAAGCCCGTCAGTTCCAAGACAGGGAAAAGGATAAGAGTGAAGAAGTCTAAAAGAGCAGGAAGGCGGTGGGTGAGAAAGGGAAAGATCAGGGTGCGGGGGTAAGATGGTAGGAGGGAGGCAATGGAGGGGATAAAGACCCCTGGAAAAGAGGTCTGTCCACCCTGGTACCCTGGTCTGCTCTTGCCATTAGGGACCAATGGAGCCCATTTCACTGGGACCATTACCTGGATGAGTTCATCCAGCTCGGTGGAGTTGACGCAGGCATGCTGGGCTATGAAGTTCTGTTTCTGGATCACAATGGTGGTCCTCTGAGAAATCTCCTGAGGCTGCTCCAACGCCTTGAACACCGTGGCTCCGATGATCAGGTAGAGGACGACCACCAGGAAAATCGTGGAGACCGTCTTCCATTTCATAACATTAATGGCCGAGTCACTCTCCACCCGGGAAGCAAGCACGGTGGGTTTTGCAGAGAACGAGAGCCTCGGTTTGGAGTTCTGAGCAGCAGACTTGGGATCCAGCAAGTCAGGGGCCGCCACTGACAACAACAGAGAATTTGGGTTAGGCGGGAGGAGTCTGGAGGCAAGGGGCTAGCTGCTTCTTTAAGGGGTCAGCCAGGGCTGGCTGAACTTGGAGATTCTCCTAGTGGGAGCTGAAGAACCTCACCCAGCAGCTTTCTCTGGTCACTTGCAGAACCATATATATATGCCCAAGAAAGGGGGCGGGGCTCCTGCTCTCTGCTGCCATTGGAGTGTCAGGTGGATGGAAAAAAACAGAGGCCAAGAAGTAAAAAACTAAGCAAAAGAATGCCTGAGGGGTTCCTCATTAATTTGTAGATTTGTTTCTGCCCATGATACGTGTCGTTGAAGATGTCCTGAACTCCCAAGGGCTGATGGTACTAAACAAAATATTTTTGCTCCTGAGGAAAGCTTCCTTCTGTACGTCATCATACCTTTGCACTGTAAGCAGTCAGAGAGTAAAGAAGGTTTGCTATTGGGTTTCCAAGTTTCTTACAGAGAAGGGTTTGCAATAAGCGCAGTTCAAGATACCCTGCATATTCCCTGGTGTGAGCAAACCACGCACTCCATTCACATCTGCTGCCCATGTTCCAGAGTGGGCACATTATGAAACATGGCTCTGCCATCTCTCACACGCTTAAAACACCAAAGGTATTGCTAACTCTTGAGCCATCAAAGCCAAGACACAACGATGTCTCCTACTTCACCAGCAAAAGCGAGAAGAAAGCAAGCCGGCGGATTGGCTTACGTCTCAGACCCTCCATGATCTGCGTAAGGTTAATCGTTCCATTAGAGCTCCCAGATACTGTGAGGTGACCTCAAGCCCATCTATTATTTATCCCAGCTCTTCAAAATCATCATTAATGGGTTTCATTTTAGAAAATACAAAAGCTATTCCATGGCCACTTGCGGAGGGGAAAACAAGCCAGTCACCACAAAACATCTGATTGGAGAGGCAACAGCAAACCATCATGGGTTAACAGAATGGTTGGAAAATGGAAACGAACACCTACAGGAGTCATCCATTTAGAGCTCATCACATATATTAAAAATAAGCCAAATTACCACCATGTGTGTATTATAGGTTTCATAAAAACATAATCTAAAATTTACTTTTCCATAAGCATATACCATATCCCCCACGGAATTGAGCCCTGCAGCTCCAGAAATTACTCAAGGGTAAGGCTGTCATAAAGAGCACTGATTTGCACGCAGCGTCCTAGCCTGCTCCCTTGCCTAACCCTGCTTGGAAATGAAGGCTGCGGGCATGAGTTCCTAAGGTTCTCCAGTTCCCCATCAGAAGGACGCTTTTCCAAACAGCTAGTGGATGCACTACATGAAGAGAGTTGTCCAGTGAAGGCAGATGGAGGGGCCTCCTCAAGCAGCCAAGATCACAGGAAGTCCTGATTCGGAGGGGGTGAAATCAGAGTGGACACGAGGACACAGCACCCACCCCCAGCAGCTGCTGCTGCAACTCTGCATGGAGACTCCAGGGTTAGCTTCAGCAGCAGCTTCCTAAGCGAGGCTCTACGGTCTATGAGTGTGACTGACTGCTTCCCTTTCAGCCAGTTCCCCTGTTCTGATTACAGCAGAGTACAAGGCACTTTTCCTGTATTGACAAGGGCAATGACACTCAAAGTAAGCACTCAGGCAGGTGCTGGCTGTTTGGGTTTTTAAGAGCCTTTAGAAGTGCATACAGCAATTAAAGATCTCCATCACCTGTAGCCTCACGAGGACTCCCCACCCCCCCTTTCCCGCTCTCAGATTCTGACTAAAAACAAAATAGTCTAACATTGAGTCCCCCCCCAAAAAAAAAGACCAAAAGAAAAACCTCAATGAACAAACAAACAAACAAACAAAAAAAAAAACACCCCAGGAGAGGATCCCCACACCACCTCTCTAAGCAAAGGTTCCCCACTCCCCGAGGTACTGATTTTCACCCTCAGACTGCTTTTTCATAGAGAGAATTAGAAACCACCACTGTTTACCCAGCCTAGCCTGATATCCCACCAAGATATTGTCCTGATGCACTTGGGGAAAGAGAGGGCAGATATGGTAATATATTTTATTCTCTCTCTCTCTCTCTCTCTCTCTCTCTCTCTCTCTCTCTGTGTGTGTGTGTGTGTGTGTGTGTGTGTGTGTGTGTGTGTGTGTGTGTGTGTGGCTAATAAATGTCCTGGCGGAGTTTAATTCTTTTAAGCTGTGTCCTTATATTTAATTAGCAGAAATAGATAATGCACAATTGGCAGACTCAATGGATAGAATCTGGTGGAATACATAATAAATATTTAAAAAAACCAAACCAAACAAACAAACAACCCAGCCTTCCCTGAACCCCATCTAATCTAGACTGATTCCCAGTCTTCACTGTGTGGCGAGAGGCGAAGCAGGTCTTTCCACACACCCTCCACACCATTGCAATTGCTCCCCTCCCCCAAGGCTTTCCTCTTTACACTCCTGGTCTCTGGTCCTCATCCACAGTCATCTCTCCAGCCAGCCACCAGTACCCCCACAAATGGCAGCAGAAACAAGCTTTGAATTGTGTTTGCCCCAGCACCACTGCGTGTCCCCCATGCAATGGGCAACAAGTGTGATCAGGGCCACCGTGCAACCTGCTTGCAGGCTACTCTCTAGGGCTGACCCTCCTCTCTGGAAACTGTCTTAAGCTGTGCCAAACCCACACCCGAGGGAGGCAAACGCAAAAACCCCAGGCACCAGCGGAAAAGCGCAAGACGGAGCCAGGAATGTATCCGGGCTGGGGTTGAGGTCGCCAAGCCCGAATCACATCCAACCCACAGAATGGAGAGGAAGATGAGGAGTGAGGGGACCTGCGCTGCCCTCCAGGGGGAGCGTGCGCGGGCCAGTATGGATGCCCAGGGGTCTCACCTCCTGCGGTATAGCCGGGTCTCTCCCGCGAGGCGCTGGCAAGCATGAGGCATGCAGCATTCAAAATGTTTGTTTGTTTTAACACAGACTTGATGCTTTTCTCTTTTCTTTCTCTCTCTCTCTCTCTTTTCTTTTCTCTTTTCTTTCTTTCTTTGCTCTTTTTTTTTTTTTTTTACCAACACGCCATTGTACTCACTCCTTATTCCAAGACGGGCTGCGCGCTCCGAGCTGCACGGGCAGGCATTTTCCCCGGCTTTGTTTTACAAGGTGGGGAGAGCGGGGCTGGAGGCGGGAGGGGTATGGGGGGGGAGCGTGAGAAGAAACGAAATCGCGGGAAGGAGGGGACACCAGCGGCGGCAGGCTGGGCAGAGGGCGAGGCCGAGGCCAAGTTGGGCTCGGACGACGACGCCCCCTCGCCGTTGGGTCACCCCGACTGTGTGGCCGCCTGGGGTCCCGCGCGGGCCCTGGGTGCGCTCGGCCCGTGACTCTGTGCGCTGGGCCGGCAGCTCGGCTCTGCCCCGGGGCTCGGCGAGGGGGCGATCACTGCAGCCAGTTCGGCCGAGCACCCTGGTGTCTTTGTGCCACGGCCCCGCGCAGCCCCTCTCCGCATGTCTTTGTGCGGCGCCCCGCCTGGCTCGAGCCCCGCCAGGCGCCTGCAAGGTGGGGGTGTGGCCCGGGGTGGCCCGCCTGGCCCGAAGCTCCACTCTCCCCTTGCCTCACCCGCTGCTCTTCCCTCCTTTCCGAACTCCCTCCTCCTGCTCCTGCGGTGTCCCCGCCCGGGCTCGCCTCCCCGCACACCCCTCCCAGCCCTATGCGCGTCCGCGTCGCCCCAGCTGCCAATACGTCCTCCCCGCAGCGCCCTCGGCCTGCCTCCCGCTTGGGAGCAGCTCTCCAGCCTCACCTGCACCCATCACCCAGCGTCCTACTGCCACCTCTTGCTCTAGCTGTCATGCATGCGTCTTCCATGCTTTCCCCGAGTCCTGATGTCAAGAGAGACCCCAGATCCCTACAGGTGAGTATCTTCCTCGCTAGCGCCCCTCCACCAGGGTGGCACAGAGATATCATCCCGCTGCCTTGTGAGCCTCAGAGTGGGGACCGCAAGAGGATGATGCCAGGCTTCACTGGGGAAGGGTTAAGGAGTAGTCAGTCAAAGCGCTCTCAGGGCAGCTTGCTTTGGGCCTGGAGTTCCTGAATCAGAAAGGAACTGGAAGCCTGAGTCAGGGGTGGGGGTTGGGGGGTGGAGGGAAACAGACTACATTCTCTGGAACAACCTGCCACCCCCATCCCAGGGCTGACACTAAGGATGCTGAATGCTGTGGGCGTGGGCAGATTTTGTCGGCAGGGAGACAGCAGTCCTCAGGCTGAACTTGTTGCCAGGCGCTCCCCAACACTCCTGGAGAACCCCAGCTTGGGCAATTCTATCCAGACACCTGGAGGGCAGCGCCCAAACTGCTGCACTCTTGGTGACAAGGACTTGTTCGGAACTGAACTGGCCTAGAAAGGGTAGGAGATTGGATGCTGCCTTCACTCAACACAGAAGAACTTCAGTCCTTTCAAGGCCACCCTCTCCACCAGCTTTGCCAGCAGAACTCCCAGACGACCAGCACCTTCTGCCCCCACACTGTGCACACAGTCAGTGTTTTCTCAGGTATTTGGAGGAAGCCACAGACACAGCCTTGGCTGTAACAGGAACCTAAGTCGTTTACAATACTCTCCAACATCTATGATTTTTTTTTCTGTTGTTGTTGTTCTATTTTTGACTCCAGAATAATCCCAGCACCTGTTCTGTCTGTTGAAATAAAGCATCCATCTTGCTCCAATTTAAGCACGTTTTTCTTGACTTCTGGTCTCAAAAGTAATGTAAGCCATTTAAAAATATATGAGTCTGATCTCACTCCCAGACTTAGACCCTCCCAGAGTTTCTAGGTCATAGGTCATGCTGTTGCTTCACTCTCTTGGCTCATTTCCCTGGAGGTCTGTCTGGACCCATGGCCACTTCTCAAAGATTCTCCCAACACACACACACACACACACACACACACACACACACACACACACACACACACACTCCCTTACAGACCTAAAAATTGCTTCAGTAGAGGTACCATATATAGATTATCCCCCTGTGCAAAAAGCACTTGTCCAAGAGATTGATTTTAGGGGCTTGGCTCTTACATCCTAAACCTTGCAAATCTCTCTGGAATCCCAGAGCACTTACAGCACACTGGAAGTTTGAGGCACAATTTCGACTCCAGGAAGTCTCTTTTGCTCCTGTGTGGGTGCCGCCCACCTACATGTCTAGAGTAATCTTGAGCTAACTCCACAGATAAAATGTCTTCACAGCAGTCTTTTCATGACAGACTAGCATTCACCAAGAACTTCCATGCTGGGTGAAGTTTCTGGAGAGTCCTAGTCCAGCATCTTGCCTTTTGTTTTTTCCCAGTGTTACCCTTGTCACAGATTATCCTGTGGGCTCTGGGAGGGCTGACATCTTGTCCCCTAACACCCAGGACTAGTGAGGGGTGCTGAGTCAAGGAGGACTGATAATGGTAAGATTGTCATTCTCCTCTTCTCCCTCCAAGCATCCCGAGCAAGGACACCCAATTTATATAAGGAATGGGGCAAATTCTCCAACTTGAACTCGTTTGCTACACAGCCATTCTGCTGCCTGGCTCTCCTTCCTTTCACGTGGCTTCTTCTTCCCTTCCCCTTCCCTTCCCCTTCCCCTTCCCTTCCCCCTTCCCTTCCCTTCCCTTCCCTTCCTTCCCTTCCCTTCCCTTCTCTTTCCCTTCCCTTCCCTTCTCTCTCCCTTTCCCTTCCCTTCCCTTTCCCTTTCCCTTCCCTTCTCTTTCCCTTCCCTTCCCTTCTCTTTTCCCTTCCCTTCCCTTCTCTTTCCCTTTCCCTTCCCTTCTCTTTCCCTTCCCTTCCTTTCTCTTTCCCTTTCCCTTCCCTTCTCTTTCCCTTCCCTTCCCTTCCCTTCTGTTCCCTTCCCTTCCCTTCTCTTCTCTTTCTTCTCTTCTCTTCCCCTCTCTTCTCTTCTCTTCTCTTTTCTCTTCTCTTCTCTGCTCTCCTCCCCTCTCCCTTTCTCTCTTCTCTCCCCTTTCCCCTCCCCCCTTCCCTTCCCTTCCCCTTCCCTTCCCTTCCTTTCCTTCCTCCCTCCCTCCCCCTCCCCCCCCCTACCCTACCCTACCCTACCCTACCCTTCCCTTCTTTGCTTTCCCAAGCCTCTTTACACTGGGAGGTTGATGCCCCTGTGTATTTCTGTACACCATGACCCCATGGCTCCGTGGCTCCATGGCTCCGTGCCACTGTCCCTCCATGCCTTCGTGCCTCCGTGTCACCCACACTCAAAAAGCTTTCAGTCTCACCACCAATTTGCCCTTCTCCCTGGCATCTCATTGACATCCTCTGTGTTCAGGGTGTTTTGGTTGGCGTGTGGGGACATGGGAGCAGGAGAACTGGCTCATCCACTAAGAGCGTTTGCTGGTTTAGAAGAGGACCCAAGTTCAGGTCCCAGTCGCTAAATGGCCACCAACCATCTGTCACTCCAGTTCCAAGATTCCTAACACCCTCTTCTAACCTCCAACGTCACTGCGCAAACCTGGTGCTAACCGCAGGCAGGCAAACACTCGCACACATTACATAAAAACAAATCTCTTAAAACAAGGAAGACAAACAGAAAGAGTCTAAGCCACATCAAACACAATGAGATTTACTCTGAGGCGCTAGAATCTAGTTTCACACATAATCTGAAGGGACCATCTGAGTGCCGGAGGCACCGCCTGTCTCGCGCCTCATTTCCACAGCAGTTCTACAGTCCCTCCTTCAACATGCCTGCCCCTTTAAGGGACTTCGTATGACAAAGGTATGCATAGGGGTGTTTTAAATATGAGGAGGACCAGATCATGTATCACTGCAACTAGAGAAACAAGGAAATGTGGTGGACTGTCCCGTTACCAACCATCATACCCTACACTCCATCCACACCAACAGACTGACCACACCAGGAGCAGACCGGAAGGGCAACAATTGCTTCCTCGTGATTCTGTCTTACATGCTTTAATTTCTTTACTGTCCAGGAAATCCTGAATGCATAGTGACAACATCGGGCTCCCAACAAGCCCAACTTGTGCAGTGATCCAACTTACAGCATGAACTCAGAAGTTCATTTTCATGTTAATTTGGCTTTTTTGATCCTGGCCTACTCAAATGCCCTGGTGGGAAAAAAATAAGAAATGAGCTTGCTTCTTTTTTATCATTTTGACCACATCAAAAGAGATCTGTGAACATCCTACCTCCTCTGCTTCTGCACTGGGTGGGGTGAAGTTCTTTATCTTCCTGATGATCGGTTTCCTGATCTACAGAGCAGGGAGAGTTCACTGCACTCACAGAAGAGGATTGGAATGGCCAGGGTGAGACACTATGTGTTGTTTGTACTGTCCACATGTACTGTCTGTACACTGTGTGTACTCTGTGTGTTATTGTATGTACACTGAGTACACTATATGTATGTACTGTATACACACTGTATTGTTGTATGTGTGTACTGTCTGCACACTATATGTACTATATGTGTTACTGTGTGCACACTGTGTGTACTATTTGTGCATACTGTGTGTGCACTATATGTACTATGTATGCACTGTTTTGTACTGTGTGTACTGTGCATATGTACTGTTTGTACACTGTATCTACTGTGATTTGCTGTATGTACACTGTGTGATATATGTGCATACTATATGCACATGGTGTACTGTATGTGTGTACTGTATGTGTACTGTGTGTACTATATGTGTTTACTGTATATACACTGTATGTGCTGTATGCCTATACTGTATGTATATACACTATATGTACTGTACATGCATCATATGTACTATGTTATATACTGTATGTGTGCTGTATGCATGCTGTATGCATGTACGGTATTGCACTGTGTGTACTATATGTATGCTTCGTCCATACTGTATGTACTGTATACATGCACTGTATTGCACTGTGTGTGCTGTATGTGTGCTGCACGCATACTGTATATATCATATACATGCACTGTATTGCACTGTATGTACTATGTATGTGTGCTCCATGCATCCTGTATATGTGCACTGTATTGCACTATATATGCTGTATGCACTGTGTGTATGTGCTGTGTTTTATTGGATGTGCTGTATGTACTGTATGTATTGTGTGTACTGTGTGTGCTGTGTGTATGTACTATGTGTATGTACTGTGCATATGTACTGTGTGTACACTGTATGTATTGTATGTATGTACTGTATGTACTATGCATACACTGTGAACTGTGTATATGTACTATATGTACACTGTATTACTATATTATATACTCTGTACTGTATGTGCTGTGTGTACTCTGTATACTTTGTGTACTGTGTACTATGCATACACTGTGTACTGTGCATATGTACTGTATTACACTGTATTACTGTATTACACTGTATGTACTATATTATGTACTATGTGTAATGTATGTGCTGTATGTACTGTGTATACACAGGGTACTGTGTATACTGTATTAGGTGTTATATATACTGTATGTACTGTGTGTAATATGTGCACTCTATGTACTGTATTATGTACTGTATGTACAGTGTATATACTGTCATCTTCCCACTACTATAATGGAATACTGAGGCCACTAACATAAAAAGAGCAAAGGTTTTATTTTCCTATACTTCTGAAGGTTCCAATACAAAAATGACATGGTCCCATTTTATGACCCTCTGCCCTGAGCAGGACATCATGAAGTCAGAACTTGCATGATAAGCAAGGAAGCCAAAGAGAACAACTGGGCAGCCCCTATCTCACCCCTCTGAGCCAAGCTTCCAATGGCCTAACCATCTCCTTCCAGGCCCCACTACCCACAAGTCCACAGCACTTCCAGATACTGCCATGCTAAGGACTTAGCTTTCTACACAGGAGCCTTCGGGAGGCATTCTAGATCCAAACACTGGCATCATCTATGTGTTTTAATGTGATCATTTACCCATTAGCCCAATCCCATAAACTAGACCACCAACAAATTCCAACTCTCTTAATGTATTTTGCCATTTGCTTAATCCTCTGGTTAACAGTGCTCTACGGTTGTGAGGGGGAAGGAAGCATACTGCCCAATTACTGTGTGCCCACTGCACGCTCAGCCGTTGTTCTGGAGCCAGATAAGGACATCGCCTTCAGAACGATGTGGTCTAAGTGGGGGTAAAAAGAGGTAGGCACCCCTGTAACATTTCAATACACGTCATCCCAAAAGAAAGTCACAGGGCACTTTGGCAGGATTTTATGTTGAAAGCTCAGAGAAGGCATCTCTGGGGAAATGCGCATCCGCGAGGATGGGACAGATGTGAGGCGAGATCTTTCCCAACAGAAGAGCTTGCCGAAGGCCTGTGGTAGGAGTTGGACGGGAGAATGTGGGAGTTCAGGGAGTCGGTGCAGGTGGGGTGGCAATTTGTTCTGTGACAGGAGAGAATAGAGGAGGCCTCTAAGGGGCAAGCATCAAAAGCCAGTCAGACCTGAGCTGTGCAACGACTTTAAGAAGGCAGTTCTTCCAGGCCAGAGTGTGTTCGTTTTGACGATTATACGTGCTCGAAATTATAGTGTGTCCATCAGAACGGAAGTTAGAAGCCACTGGGGAAATGAGACAGGTAAGCGGAGGGTCCACGTAGAAGCGGCATCTCAGCTTGAGTGAGCACCACCTAGAGGGGCTGGTAGAAACCACAGGCTTCTCCCACAGGCCACTCTGTGTCTCCTGGGAGATTTGAGAGCTGGCACCGCAAGTCCTCAAGAGACAGGAAACACTAATGCTATAGTCCAAGGATTGCACTGTGGGAACCATTTGACAAGAGGTGGGACTCAGGCTTAGTCCGCCATGATAGTGTTGAAAAGTATGGATCGATTAATGCCATAGCTGGCAGACCGTGGTAGACACACACACCTACATATGTCCACATCAAACCTCAGCTTCAAAGTGTGACTTGCAAAGGCTTTGGTCTTCCCATTTTCAACACAGCCTTTCTTTATTAGTTCTTCTTTTGTTTCTGTGATAAAAAACAAAAAACAAAAAACAAAAAAAAAACCCACGACCGGAAGCAGCTCACCAAAGGGAGAGTTTATTCGAGCTCACTGTTTCAGGGGGTTAAAGTCCATCACTGTAGAGAAACATGGCAGTGAGCAACAGATGGGGCACCTGGAGCAGGAAGCTGAGAGCCCTCAACCGCAGCGGGATGTAAAGACAGAATAAACTAAAGGTAGCATACAAGTCTAAACTCACAAAGTCTGCCCTAGTAACCTGCTTCCTCCTGCAAAGCCATAACTAAACCTTCCCGAACAGCGCCACCTACTGGGGACCAGATGTTCAGACACCCAAGCCTATGGGGGGCTTTTCCTATTAGAAACACTCGTGCCTCGCGCCTCGAGCCCCGCGCCCCGCGCCCCGCGCCCCGCGGTTTCAGTGCCTGCTGGCTGTTCCACACAGGTCAGGCTTTGTGTGAAACTCTATCACTGAGGCCCGCTGCCAGCGCAGCAGGTTGCTTTTGCTTGAGACCCCAGTGACTACTCGTGTTGACTATGGGTCTGGGAGGGACAACCTAGCCTGTCCTCGGAGATTTCACCAGCAAATAGACAACATGAGGAGTGATACCCTGAAGACATGTCCTGCTGTGTTCAGAAAGCAAGGCTGCTGATGTCCCCATCTACGGAAACTCCTCTCTTTGCCTCTTTTTGTGTCTGCAACTGAATGAGCAAATGCGACCCCTGCCCAAGGCCATACACTTATGGAAAATTTAACATTAACCCTTCATGTATTACCCCAGGCCACACTTATTGTAGAAGAAAATCCTAAAGGTAGTGCCTTTCTATCAGATGCGAAATTCGGTAAAGTGCCCAAGGATTTTCTGCATTTCCTAGAATGTGAGCTGGGCGGTTTGACTCCATGAGTGGTCTCTCAGTCACTTTTTCCCAGGGCTTTGCACTGATGGCCTCTTCTCCAGGAAGGATCGATCCCTTTCCACACTGCAACAGCATGAAACTTTTGAAAGTCAAATGTAGTGGTGTTGAAACCCTGGACACTCTTCTCTTTCCTGGAGCCTCCAGCATTTAGGTCACAGTGTGAAAGATGGCCCAGGGCCAGATATATCCTTGATTTATCTAAAAGAAAGAGGAGGAAGAGGAGGAGGAAGATGAGGAGGAGGGGGGAAAGGAGGAGGAGGAGGATGGAGAAAAGAGGGGATGTAGAAGGAGGAGGAAGAAGGAAGGAAGGAAGAGAGGGAGGGGAGCTGGAGAAGAGAAGAGGAGAGAGGAAATGGGAGAGTAGCATTGACAACCTGTACCAAAGGTTCGCCATAAGCCAGGTGTGCTGAAGACCCTATAGATGTAATTTAATCCACATAAGAACCATGAGTCAAACAGGGTTCTCAGCCTTAGAGAAGCCAAGTAACTTCCCTAATAACGAGGGCCAGTGACAACACCGTGTGAGCTACAGAGGCCCTGCACCACCTTTCAGTTTGTAGTTCAGCCGCCAGCTGAATTCATTTTTTTTATTGTGTCCTAACTACATCTCCCCTAAGAGCCTTCACGCATGCCAGTTCTCCCAGTGTGATCTGTGCCTACCCCCTTTCCTACCCAATACAACTTACATTCATCCATCAGACCACAGCTAAAACACCCACCCTCTTCAGAAAAGCCCACTACCTCCCAGGCAGGTTCAGCCGACTGCCCCAGGCATAGCTCTTAATCCGCAGTCCTTGCACCTTTCCCTACTGCTTCACTGACATTAAATATTTATTCAGACTGTCTTTTGTTACTAACAGAGAAAAAAAAAAAAACCTCAGGTGGCTAAAAGCAATAGAAATGTGTGGTCCGCATTCTGCAGACCAGAGATCAGAAATCAAGGTGTCCCAAGGCCTTGCTCCCTCTCTCACAACTCTCGAGAGTAAGTTCTGTCAAATACCAGCTCCTGCATTTGGCTGAAATCCACGGTGAGTCTTGGCCTGGACACGGCGCACTTGTGCCTTGGGCACTGAATCCTGGACTCCCTTCATGGCACATGTGCCCTCTGAGTGGTCAATTTCCAAATCCACCCTTGCCCCTTTTAAAGGATACTACTAGAGATGTTCAGGCCACCCTAATGACCTCATCCTAACTGCTTCTGCAAAGACCATATTTCCCAGTGGGGTCATATTCCAAGGTACTACTGATATTAAGATTTTATTTATTTTTCCCCCAAAATTGATTGTGGAGAAATATAATTCAGCCTATAACAGTGCCTGCAAGACTCCAATAAATAAAGAGACCTTGGCATCTTGTTCTGCTGCACAATAGCTAACACCTAGCAAGTACAAACATCGATGGTTATTCCCTGAGACAAAGCCCAGAAGCATGACTGACTGAGAGCTCGACCATCAACGAGGAGGCTAACCTCAAAGCCCACAGCACCACAGAGGTACCAAGTGCGTGTGACATGTGCATCAGGAATGGAGCCAACATTTCAAGTCAGCTTTCGTGGCTTCCTGCCAGAAACACTGACCCCCCACATCTGAGACCTTCTGATAGTTTAGAAGCCAGATTTTCAAATTATTTTAGACATTTTCCTCATTTTCAAATAGAGCAGAAACAGATTTCGAAAATGAACAATTACCGGAAAACAAAAAGAAACAGAAGCATCTATAGGGCTAAACGTGGTCATGAGGCCCCCTGACCACGGCCTCTATGTCAGCTTCAGATGCCCTGAGAGGCTACAACAAAATACGATCGTTCGATGAGTTCGTCTGTGTTGAAGAGTCTCATCTTGATTGCTCTCTCACAGGGCTAGTACCCCAAAGGCTCTCCTTTCTCTGATCTAAAATTCAAGGGTGGTCAAGAAAAACACAGAGCCTTCCAAATAAGTAAAAGCTTACTATGATGTTTGGAAAACTCCACATTAAATCCAAAAGGTCCTAATAAACACAGATAGGATATGACCCTGCACTGTATAGACAGCCCACCCTCAAATCACCTCATGCCTATCCCTGATTAGCTCCTTCCTGGTTAGGTCACTGAGGTCTTGAGCCCTCTCTGACTGTGACAAATGCCAGAGATAAGTCAACCTGTAAAGAGATATGGTTTATTTTTGGCTCCGGCGCTGAGAGGTTTCCATCCAGGTCAGGCAGGCGCTTTTACTTTGGGCCAGTGAGAGTGCACTGTAGCAGCAACACATACAGACCAAAGCCGTTCACCTCACAGAGGGAATCAGAAGACAGAAACAGGCTTGACCCTTGCAACCCATGCAAAGGCACATCTCTAAAAGATGGAAGACCTCCACGAAGGTTACACCATCTCCATACAGCAGGGAGCCAGGACTTCTTTTGTGAGTGTGGTGGGGGCGGGGCTGATATTAATTAATCTAATTTAAAATTTCCAGTTCCCAGCACTAGCCATCATTGTCTATGGGATCAACCTTCTTCAAGTCCCTTAGTTTCCCCTTCTCGAAGCTCTACCTACTAAGACGAATTAACAGAAGCAGCAAGCCACAAAACCCACCAAAACCACGTGCTTAAGTGTTCCTTCGAGGGTCAAGGTCACGAACCAACTTACTCCTTCTGCAGGTTCCTGAATTCATCTACCTTCTCCAAAAGGATGGGCAGGTCCTTCCCTAGGAGCTGGCGATGCTTGACTGATGACGTCACCTCCGTTTATTTTTCTCCCAGGTTCCCGCTTCATCCCTGCGTACTTTTATGGCACTGACATTTGTGATGGAGCCGTATAGCCAGCCCTCTAGCCGCCGGCTTTCGGAGTCCACCGAATAAGGCTAGTTGCCCTGGAATGTTCTCATATTGGTTTTACACTCTTCAGGGAAACGGTATCTGAAGGGAAGAAGGCTTGGTAATACAGAGGGCGCCCTGACCTATCCTAAGCAGCCACTCAACAAGTAAAGCTTCTCATTGGTTCTTCCCACAGTCTGCCTCTGTGGGACAATGGACAGTGATTTGGTCGTGAGCAGGTAAGAGTGTTGATTCCAGGTAGTCACGAGCTTTTTTCTCAGTCCATGTGAGAATCACAAGATGCGTCAACATCACACTCAAACTAACACAGCCAATTATGCAAATGTGCTAACGGAGTGTCCCAACACCCACTGAAAGGCTACTTGGACCAACACAGCAATTTCTATATTATAAAATCCCAGAACCATCTCGAGGAAGGTTTAGTTTGAGCCTTGGGTTCCTGTGACATAATACTTCTTCAGGCCTTAGGAGATGAAAACCCCATTTCAATACTTTAGTTTGATTACTAATTATTTAGATTTCTTGAAACTTCCAACTCATCACACATTATGAATAAACTTTTTTTTTTTGTGAAAGTATCCATGAGCTCATCTCTGGTGAACTTGATCACATTTATCATATGCTGACACACACTTAATGGAATGCTTTTACCTTGTGTGGACTTCTCTTTGCATCTGCCTTTCTCTGCTCGAACAAACATGAATGGGGCAGCTAAGGGCCAGTATCTCACCTGAGTTCTCTTTGATTGCTAAGCACACCTAATAGATATTTGAGTATTTTCTGTATTTCTATTATTATTTTATTGTATGTGTATATGTGTCTGCATATACGTCTGTGTACCACGTGCATGTGGTGTCTACAGAGGCCAGAAGGGTGTAGGATCCCCTGGAACTGGACTTATGGATGGTTGTGAGCCATTATGCTGGTGCTAGCAACCAAAGCTGGGTCCTCTGGAGAAGCAGCCAGTGCATTTAACCAGTGAACAACCTTTCTAGCCCCTATGTTTTACCTATGGAATACATGGTAACGTCACACAAAAGTCAGCTCTTCTCATGACCAAAGGATGCATTACATCATAACCAGGTGTGGGGGTTTGTATATGCTTGGCTCAGTGAGTGGCATTATTTGGAGGTGTGGCCTTGTTGGAGTAGGTGTGGCCTTGTTGGAGTTGGTGTGTCACTGTGGGCATGGGCTTTAAGACCCTCATCCTAGCTGCCTGAAAGTCAGTGTTCTACTAGGAGCCTTCAGATGAAGATGTAGAACTCTCAGCTCCTCCTGCACCGTGTCTACCAGCCTGGATGCTGCCATGCCTCCCACCATAATGATAATGGACTGAACCTCTGAACCTGTAAGCCAGCCCCAATTAAATGTTGTCCTTGTAAGAGTTGCCTTGGTCATGGTATCTGTTCACAGCAGTAAAACCCTAACTAAGACACAAGGTTTATCATCAACAAACATGCAACTCATTACTTTTGAGACACGGAAAATCTGCGTGTTTCTCCCACAGTCTTTATTCTCATAGGAGATTTGGATAACAGATTCATGTGAACCAGCCCAGCCCACTAGATGAAAATGCGAAACCGTCTAGATTTCAGTCCGGGCCCAGTCTATTCTCACCCGTGCCTTAGATTTCCCTGTCTGAGAAAGGGAAGTGAAATGTATACCATTGTCAGCGTGTCAGTGAGCCTGAGAGAGAGCACACTTGAAGATGTGCTTTGAATAGTGACAGAACTGTTGCAAGAACCCAGTAAACAGCAGCCACCGCTGTGACTGTCACTGACTGCCACTGGCAGCCATAATCCAAGAAAGAAGGGAGACTTCAGAGATAAGAAGAGAAACAGACAGGAGGAAGCCACGTGAGTGTGTGTGTGTGTGTGTGTGTGTGTGTGTGTGTGTGTGTGCACAAAACAAATGTGCAGCCTGAAACATGATGTAATCAAATAACCCATGGATGGGGGAGGGAGGACTCACATTATCTATTCTGAAGAAAAGAGGACTGCTAAGCCCTACCCTCTTCTCCTGAGACAGCAAAGGGGTGGGTGAGTTATCAGTCAGGACTGTCAGAAAGGGTGTGGATAGGCTGCAGGGGGCTCCCAGAAACAGACAGAACAGACCTAGAAATGGTCACCCCACCATCTACCATGCACTCAATAAAATGTCTCGTTGCTGTGGCCTTGTGGGTTTGAACCACGGCTCTCTGAGATGCACCTTACACTGTGTTCAGCTTCTTCTCAGTCTCCTTAGAAAATAGTCACTGTACATCCTCTGGCCTTGACAGATGTCCTCTTTTTCTTCCTATTAAAGTTGTCCTCTGGACACAGGTTACAATCTTTTCCACAAGCTGGGTTCTGGTTAAAATCAAATTTGTCTAACTATACTTTGCTGGTTGCTAAGAGAACCAATGTACGTGATAGCATAAGCACAGTAAGGACCCTGGAGAGGGAGTGGACGCCCAGCCAGCAGGTGCACTGTGCCCCTAGCGCTGTGACTCATACGGTGAGCCGGTTTACCAGGCATCTGTCCTTACCACCACGGTGCCACACTGGGTTCCTTTTAATTAATACTCAGTTGTCAAATATTTACCAAACTATTTTTAACAATTGGTGGAAATCTGTTAGCGACTAAGGGTAGCTATGAATAAGATTTCATGATTTTTTTTTCTCTTTCTTCCTGTTTTTCTAAATTTACTCCCAGCAGTGGAATGCTAAATTTTGTGGTGGTTTTCCTTTGGATGGATATTGGGTGGAAAAACAAAAAGAGAAAGGAAACTTGCTTGGCATTTTCCGTTGATACTTTCTCAGGAAGGGGTGCCAAGGCTGCATGGCTCAGATTCCAAACCGACTCCCAGTGTTCTCGGTAATGAGCTGCCCTGTGTTTGTTTTGTTTTGTTTACCGGAGTCATGATTTTCCTTTTTAGATATGGCTTTATATTCTCCCCATGTACTAACTGCATGACAGACAGACCGTTGGTGTTAACCGGAGCCCCTGAACTCGGGTATTGCATTTGGAGTTAGGAAGCTGTCTTTGCCTGGTGTTCTATTGCTGTGAAAAGACACCGTGATCACACCAACTCTTACCAAAGAAAGCCTTTCATTGGGGCTGGCTTTCAGTTTCAGAAGTTTGTTCCATTATTATCGTGGCAGGAGCATGGCAGCCTGCAGGCAGACATGGTGGTGGAGAAGGAGTTGAGAGTTCTACATCTGTATCATAGGCAGCAGGAAAAGAAAACCACTGGGCTCGGTTTTGGTGTTTGAAACCTCAAAGCCTGTCCCCAGTTAACACAGTCCAACAAGGCCACACCCCCTGATCCTTCTCAAGTCCTGCCACTTGCTGATGAGCATTCAAATATATGAGCCTATGGGGGCACCATTCTCAGTCAAGCCACACAGCAGCTCTTGACTACACCTCATGGCACATTGCAGGCATTTGATAAAAATGTTGTCATTCTTTCTATTTATATTGTATGTCCCTAAATGCTTCAGGGAATGCATGATAAACCAACAAAATCAGACAGCAACCACAGCAGAACTATGTTTCCATGAAAAAAACCCAGAAATAGATCTGGAAGGGACCATGCAAGAAATGCATACTATGGTGTTCATCATTTATTTAAATAAACTGCACAGGATGTCGGTCAGCTAGCTGTGCTTTGAAGGACTGAGTTTTTAAAAAAATCACTTTGTTTGTAGTTAGTTGAAATGCAAAATATGAAAGTAAATTTAAAACGTGTGTGTGTGTATGTGTATGTGTGTGTGTGTGTGTGAGAGAGAGAGAAAGAGTGAGAGAGAGAGAGAGAGAGAGAGAGAGAGAGAGAGAGAGAGAGAGAGAGAGAGAGATGAGGAGGTCAAAAGACAACTGTGGCAGTCTGTTCTATCTTCCTGACATGTGGGTTCTGGGACTCAAACGCAGTCAAGTGCACTTGCCTAAGAGGCATCTTGTCAGCACCCATAAATGATGTTTTTTAAATCAGCAACTATGATACTTCAGCCATTAATCTGGTTTACATTTGCAGGAAGTCTTCTAGAAAAAAAATATTGCCATGGCTTCAATTATTCTGTTTAGAGAATAATATAAAGCATGACTGTCACTATCATGATGCCCCGAAGGTTTGCTAATCCGCCTTTCTCCTTCTTGAGAGTGAGTTGGAGTAGGGACCTTGTTATTCCCTTATCCTTAGCATCCAATGTGATAAATTCTCAGTGAATTCTCGTTGAAATGAACTCAACTATTTTAAGAGTCCCAAAGACTTGAGTATCAATCAATGGGTGAAAAAATGTGGCAACCAGACACAATGGAGTATTATTTGGACACAAAAGTAACTACATTCAGTTGTTTGAAGCAGCTTGGATGAAACTGGAAAATAGGACATAATTTGTGAGTTGTTAGTTGTTACACGTTTCAGAAGTACAAAGGAAAGGAACTGGAATGTGACCATAAATTTGGATTTTAAGTTGCAGACATTTCCCAGATTTGCTACAGAGAGATCTATCTTTTCTTCTTTCTTCCTTTTCCTTTCTTTGTTTTTTATCCTCGCAAGGAAAAAAATACAACCAGAATTCAGTTGAGCCCCACTTTCCTTCTCCTTTCTTCTTTTCCACCCCTCTCGTGGAGATACCAACCTCTTGTGCAGATAAATGTATTTTTTCTGATGTGTGTAAGTAGTTACAAAAATATAATGTATTTATTCATTTATGTAAGTTACATTCTAATATACGAATTCTCTTCAACCTTACTATTTCACTAAACATTTATATCATCAGAATTTATCCTGTGTGGTAGAATATGGAACTTTCTAAGAACACTACATTTTCCCTGATCAAAACTGGAGCAAATTATTTCCCATAAGCTACTTGTGTTAACTTTTTTATATCAAAGTGGTAAAATGTACAGAAAGCAACTTGGAGAACAGGTTCCTTTAAGTCTGCAGTTCCAGAAGGATAGAGCCCACATGGCCATAAAGACACTCTAGGGGCCAGAGAAGACATGGTAACAAGAGCAGGAAGCTAGTCCATAAATTGTGTCTGGGCTCAGGAAGCAGGGAGCGATCAAGAGCCCTCCCCGTCCCAGAAGTGACATGCTTCCTGCCATATCCTCCCAGACAGTGCTACTAACTGGGAACCAAGTGTCCAAACCCATGAGTCTGTGGGGGGACCCTTCATCTTTAAACCCCACACTATACCTTGCCCTAAAGTTATGAAAATAAAGTATATCTGATAGAACAGAGGACAAAGAGAGGGACAACAGGTCCCGGACACCTCTTCATACAATCAGATCCTATTGGTTAGCTCGTTAGACTAACTTCTCTATGGAAGCTGGAGACCTGGGTTAGAACTGGGGATGAGAGAGGCTTGAGCTGTCCACACAGGTCCATGGACCCTCTTATTTAAGAGTCCAAAGTAAACAGGAGCCACACAGCATGGGTCCTTTCCAAAATTTCAGGGAAATGTCCCCTTCTTTTTCTCCCAACTACTCTAGCTCACAACAGACTGAACTGTGCAAAATGGCTAGAGTGACGTTCGGATTTTGTCAACAAATATAGATGAAAGTTAATGACCTGAGAAGGAAATTTGATAGTGTTGTGCAAGGAAGTGATTGTGAACCCCAAAAGACCACCAAGGAGCCGTCTCTGATGTAATAGCATTAGGGTCTCTATTACGAGCTTGGGCTCTCCTCCAATCCAACCCTGGCATAGCAGTACAGGAAGGGAAGGTGGAGAAGCCTCGAACCCTCATCAGGACAAGGTTTTATAGAGAAGTAGGAGCAAGGGAGGGGGTGAAGGAGAGGTGTCCAGTCAGGCAAGCATCTAACAGAATGACTATAAGCTGACAGGTGAGTCCTCTGAAGCAAATGGTCTAAAAGCATATCTGAGAGGGGTTGGAGATTTAGCTCAGTGGTAGAGCGCTTGCCTAGGAAGCGCAAGGCCCTGGGTTCGGTCCCCAGCTCCGAAAAAAAAAAAAGAATCAAAAAATAAATAAATAAATAAATAAAAGCACATCTGAGACAATCAGACTAATCTTTGATTAACTGTTGCTAGGAAGTAGCTGGGGAGTAACTCTGCAAAGGACAAGCCATGGGGTCCTTCCTGGTAAGTGGATGTAGTTTGGGTTCCGTTGCAGGTCAAGTTCTTGGGCTTTTTTTTTTCTTTAAGATGGAGGCTGGTCCCAAGATGGGGTAGGTTTGGCCTCTCATTCCCCACTTTCTTTGGTAACTAGAGGGCCCAATCATGGGACTTCCCGAAGATGATCTAATCTCATGAAAACTGTAACAGGGCTATGTTCTCAAGAGTCAGTTAACTCGGGCCTCTCAGATAGGTCATTTTATTAGCAAGTTCCAAAAATCACTTGTTTAGACAAATTTTCTTTTCTTATTTGACTCCTGGATGACGAATATGAAGTTTCCTATGAAACTTAAAACATTACCAAGCATCTTAG
The DNA here is from genome assembly GCF_011064425.1 of Rattus rattus. NCBI lineage: Eukaryota > Metazoa > Chordata > Mammalia > Rodentia > Muridae > Rattus > Rattus rattus. Next base: position 67,461,208 of record NC_046163.1, read on the forward strand.
GGGTTCTATGGCTGGGATGAAACACCATGACCAAAAGCAACTTGGGAAGGAAAGGATTTATCTTAGCTAACAACTCCCAGGCCAGACTCCATAACTGAGTCTCCAAGCAGAGCAGGAACCTTGAAGCAGTAACTGCAACATGGAGTTCTGTTTACGACTTGCTCTGCCTGCTCTCTTATACAACGCAGGACCGCCTGCTCAGATGTGGCTGGGCCAGGCACTTGTGTACCAATCACCGGTCAAGAAAAACACCCTGTAGACTTACCTATGAGGAATCGGATCGAGGGATTGTCTCTGTCAAGGTTCCTCATTCCGGATGACATTAGCTTGTGTGTCGAATTGACAAAACAACAGAACAGAAGCTAAGCAGGACAACACACCATAATCTACCCCTGGTAAGTGACTATGTGGTCACTATGAGGAAAGTAACATCGACCCTAAGATCCTAATTCAATGAATTTATCTTATATTATTTGGCTTATGTGACGATACTTTCTTGATTTTCTTTTGCCTTCCTGAAAATATGGTTAAAGCTAAAGCCACATCAAAGGTTCTTTGGGGAAAAAATAATGAAGAACCTCTAGGTTGCAAGTATGTGGACTCGAAGATTCCTATTCAACAGAATCCAAACTTATAGAGAGAAAAGAATTGGAAACCACAAACATATAAGAGAATCTATCTCAGAGCTTCCACAAATTAGAACTGTTCACCAAAAACCCATTCCATTTTTTAAAAATGATCTTTACAGGAATAAAATGTAAATGCTCCCTGGAAATGGTTAGCTGAGTGTGTGGGAGGAACAAACAAAGACCTGATTATGTAACTTCTAATCGCCCGATTTAAACCTACCGTAAACAAGTTCTATGTTGGAATACCTCAGCATTTTAAATCCTGTATCATTTTCGCTTTCCAAAGATGCCTCAGATCAAATAATAACCTTGCTGGTCCTTATTAATAACTTTTGTATTTCTATGAATAAATTCCTTGAACGACTTGAGGAGGAAGCCTAGGTGTGGGCTGTAGTTTCAAACAGTTCTGTCTATGGCTGCTTGGCTCTATGTTTCTGGGCCCATTAGAGGTAGAATATCATGGTGGCTACAGAGGATAGCAGGAAGTCTCTTTACTTCACATGGGTCAAAAAGCAGGAAGAATGGGAACACAGAAAGGAACAAGAAGCAGCCCCAAAGATACTCTCAGAATGCCTACTTTATCCAAAGATGTCCTACCTCTCCCTTTTACCACCTCCCAATAAGGTCTTCATATTGTGACTCCATGAAGGGGTTAGTCTCCAGATTAGGTTAGAGCTCTTCTATCTAAGGGTCTCTGGGAACCTCATCAGATACACCCAATGGCATTGTGTCATCAGTCCTTGGGACGTTGCTTAATCCAATCAAGTTACCCATCGAAATTAGCCAGTATGTCATTGGATTAAAGACAGCTATTATACAAAAATGTCACAACACTTAAGATCTCACAAAATCCAGAAATGAAGAGGGTGCTTCAGGAGTATTGGCAAGAAGAGGAAGTGCTTTGCAGCTGAACTTGCAGAGGAATTTAAGTCCACAGATGGCATTGTCACACGAGATGGGGCTTGACTATTAAACAACTCTCCACGAAGTGGCACCTTGGGGGTTAAACAGTGTGACCCCATGTCCAGCCCCTGAAGTCTGTCCTCTTGAGTAGTGCTGACCTCTTCTTCCCCACCAAGGTCCAGCTGGGTCACAGCAGACCAGGCACTACTGAGTTTTCTGCCTTCCACCCTGGAGCAGGTCTGTGCTTGAGTGCTGACTCCTCCCGGAATCCTGAGCAGGTCCAAGCCTGCTACATCCCTTGAGAAAAGCAAACAGTACTCTAGACATGGATTCTAAGCCTCAGACCAACATGATACAGCCATGCCCCCTGACCAGGACTTCAACACGTTCCTGAATCATTTGAGGTCCAGTCACGGATTGTCACGACTTGAATGGCTACAACCACTTATTTTTAAGTGTACAGTGTTGGATCATTCTAGCCATTCAAGTTGAGACTGACTTTGTTTCCTGCACAGAACTCATCTCCTCTCTTTAAATTAAAGCCCAGACGCTTATCTGTGTCTCTGGTCTCCAGCACGGTGTTTTTTATTCTCTGAGAGTAATTTGGCCTTTTGTACAGACTAAAGCAATTAAGTCTGTCAGGGACCTGTACAGGACTTAATGAAAGCCATGCACTTGCCGGGACGTGGAGGGAGCGTGTTAATACTATTATCACACTGCGTGGAAGACTGTCGGCATGGATTATTAGGCTGCACAGTTCTTCAAAAATTGTTATAATTTTTAATAATCTATATGAAGTCGGGGTTTAATTAAAATGTTGACAACCCCAAGATGTGTCCCTTTTAAAACTCACACAAATGAAATTCACTAATAATTCTTTTATTTCCTACTTTGTGTATGTGTGCATGCATATATGCATGTGTGCACATGTATGTGTGCATGTGTCCATGTTTGTGCATGTGTGCATGTTTGTGCATATGGAGGGGGTGTGTGTGCATGCATGTGTGACTGCTTACATGCACAGACCAGAAGACAAAGCCAGGTGTTCCTCAATTATTCTTTACCTTACTGAGACCAAGTCTTTCATGAAACCTAGAACTCTCTGGTTCAGCTACACTGGCCAGCAAGCTCCAGGGATCCTCTAGTCTCCTCCTCGTTCTCCTCAGGGTTGAGATGACTCTATGACCAAAGATCCAAACTCGGGTCTTTGTGCAAGCATTTTACCAACCAAGCCACATCCTTCTAACAATTCTTTATCCCCCTTGACTAGGCCCCAAATTCTCATCTCCAGAGCCTGAACCATAGTAATTTCATCTGACTTTTACTGCAAGGACAACCATTTTTATTAGCGAAAAAAAAAATCATACCTCTGAAATATTTTTGAAGAAACTCACTTCCTTTTAAAATCCACTCTATTAGCCACAGGAACTTTTAAAATATTTTTATAGGAAGGCTCCAAGTGTGAGCGCTTCTGCGCAGCGGTTAACTTTAACTCCGAAGACTGCTTCTACCTTGGATAAGACTATAATAACTTTTTGAAAGCTGCATTAAATACTTTCAAACCACAAAATCCACACACCAACAAAGCAATTAAAATGCCTTTTTCTTCATTTGGAGGTTAAAAAAAATAACTTTTAAATCTAGAAACACTCGCTGTGCTTTATCTGTGGACAAAAGCAAACAAGAGCCAAGGAGCCAAAAGCTGTTTCACGGGTATGCTGGAACTCAGTGGAGAGGTGAGCTGGGAACGTTCTAGAACGCCTGGCATTTATAACGAATTTCATGATTTAAAGCATGACACATCTCATTCTACACGGGAGCTGAAGGCGAGTTCTTCAAAATACCCGGGGGAAAGCAGAAGTAATGTTCTCTGGGGTTGGTAATGGGTGGTCAGGGCTCAACAAGATGGCTCAGCGAAGATGTCTTGCAGCCAAGTCTGAGGACCAGAGTTCAATCCTCGGGTCCCACATGGTGAGAGGAGAGAGCCAATGCCCTCGGGTCATCCTTTAACTTTCAGGTATGTGCTGAGTGCTTCTTCAGCTCAATAAACGGATGTAATAATGTTATTTTAATAAGCGGTTCTGACAAATACACATGGTAAACTTCTGTTGTCTTGTAAGCTAGACAACATATTACCCTTCTATGACGGTGAGAATAACACGCAATATAGAAACAATAGGATTTCCACAGGAAACGTCCTGAAGTTCACACCTAGTGTTAGAGCTACAAAGAGTCATACTGCAAATGCATTTTGTGTATATATGTATATACACAAATATTGTTTCTCAAAGTACTTATTTATACACAGTGGTAGGTTCAAATTTTCCTAAATAGTCATGCCAGCTGTAAGAAGACCTATTTAGGGATTTGAAGTGTGTTTGTGTGTGTGTGTGTGTGTGTGTGTGTGTGTGTGTACACCTATTTATGTATTTGAGGTGTATGTGTGTGTGTGTACACGTATGTAGGGATTTGAAGTGTGTGTGTGTGTGTGTGTGTGTGTGTGTGTGTGTGTGTGTGACCACCTATTTAGGGATTTGAAGTGTGTGTGTGTGTGTGTGTGTGTGTGTATACAGCAGTGTGCAGGCATTTATGTGTATGAGTGGGCATGTGTGTATCATGTACGGAGGTTGGAAAACAATCTTCAATCACATCTCATTTGAGACATGGTCTCTTTTGTGTGCCCCCATCCCCCCTCCCCGGCTGCAGGAATTCTCCTGCCTCGATTTCCATATCCTATAGGAGTGGTCAGCTCAAAGGCACCCATGTTGTGTGGCCAGAATTTACATTTGTGCAGCCAGCACTCTAATCACAGAGCCATTTCCCCAGCCCCAAGTGCTAGGATAATTAATTTTGCTTTCTCTAGGGACAGCAATTGCGATTCAATGAATACCCAAGGTGTTGGAAAGAATGTATTTCAGTTTAACACCATAGCTAGGAGACAAAGCGAAGCACGGAGCACAGATGTGTAGATAAAGTACACATTCATGATTCGTCTGAGACTGCCTTGGTCTACCTCAGGGCTCTGATACGTGGCATGAAACCTTTCATTTGAAGGAAATAGAGCCTGATGAATTTAAGTCTGTCCAAGGCACTAATTCAAACCAGCCACCTGAGCATTAACTTTCCTTTGAAAACATTTGTGCTTCATGTCTCGTTCAAGTCTTTCCTGGATCCCTTCAGATAGCACCTAGGGGAAGGGGACTAGTCACAACCATCTCTTGGCACTGACGGAAGGCAGCACCTGCTGGGGACGGGCTCATCCTGCGTCACACGTTAATAATGACACTCATGTATGAGCAATCCTGGAACGCTCTGCTGGCAAGCGTTCTGGGCCTCCCTGGTCACTTCACCTGCGCCCTTCTCTGTCCCCAGCTCAGTCCAGGCCCTGCCTCATCATTCCTACTGGCTGTTCCCATAGATCCCTAGTGTCTCTGCCCCGTTGGCTCTGTCTGAGCCGTCAGTGCTGACTCTTTCTAAGTGCCTGTGCACAGGAAGCCGAGGTGAAGGTCTAGGGTAAACAGACACCAAATGCCTGGGCACGTTGACTTCCATGCCAGTCCTGTTGGAAGCCTCAAGCCCAGATGTCAAGCTGCCTTGACCGTCTCTGTGTGAGATGACTTACCACAGGGAGGGCAGGTGGCATGCCCTGGGTAGCACATATTTACTGCTGGGGTTCAGACCAGAGAGAACACAGCTCCAGGGCTCTCCCTCCCCTTTCTTCTGTCTTTCTTCCCGAGGTCTCAAGATGAAAACTCTGGACTTGTCTGCTATCTTGTTTTTGTTTGTTTTTGTTTTTTCCTGTCACAAATTATCTGACGGTTAAATCCCATGACGAGGTTTGTCCAAGCCTGACATCTTCAAGTGTTCAGTGAGAACTACAAAGATTCTGGAAGTCCTATCTCTCAGTGTCTTTCTGCCTCTTAGCATCATTAAATTGTTCTGGAGCTACAATAAAAGTAATATTTTATGCCTACCTATTGATCCTCTTAATTTTTTTGTTTATTTCTGTATTATGTGTATGAGTGTTTATATGCGTGAATATGGAACACATGATGCTGGGCTGATTCTGTATCCAGAGGCTGAACCATCTATTTGCCGACCATTAAAATATTTACCTCATCGGTATTACATGCTGGATGTATTTCTGGCCAATGAGGAAAGATTTTACCAACGGTTTGAGCAAATATCTGCTCCTCCAGAAAACTATAGTTCCAGGGACAGAGTGACAAATACATTTATACACACACACACACACACACACACACACACACACACACACACACACAGAGGACAAATACCCACGCAAAGAAACAAAGACATGGTGTGTATGATCCAAGATGCTGGGTGGCTTTCTTCATGGGGTGGTGATTTGAAGCCCCTTGGAACATAGCTTTTAAACTAAAACTGCTCGTGACAAAGACACAAGAAATCATCTGCTGTACCGAGAAAGAAATGGCCCTGAAGGGGGAAAAGAACAAAGCTTGGCTAAGCAAGGAACGTGGAGAAAAGCAAGCATCGTCAGTGTGGCCGGAGGGCAGATTGCAAGACGAAGGCAGAAGGAAGTGGGGCAGGGCAGGCTGTGGGAAGGGTCGTGCAGGGCTCTGTGAGCAGGAGAAATGTCTGGGCGTTAGCCGCTGTATGAAGATGGGGAGGCTGTTGGAGAGGTTTGCTGGGTTGAGACAGGAGGATGGCAACTTTGTCAACTGAAAGGGACCAAAATGGCAGCAAAGATTGCTTTAGACATCTAGGTAGAATCGAGACGGCTGTAAAAACACACAAGTAAGGTTTGTTGCTTAGTTTGGAGGTCACGTGAGCAGCAGGTAGTCATGGGTGAGAGGAAGAACCAGGGCAATCGTATTGGAGTGGGGTGGGCTTCAAGCCTTCCCGGTCTCAGAGCTGACAGTTATACCTGAGTGAACGTTTAGTTCTCATGGACAGAAGACCCGAGTGTGAGGTGCAGCTCCCCCTCCTGCAAGGCAGAAAGAATCTGGAAAATGCCACAAAGCTCTCGGACCGAACAGGAGGTGCGTAAATGGCAAATATTTACCTGGTAGAAGGGCGTGGCCACAGGAAAGGGAGCGGGACAGTCTGTGGAAAGAGGCTGAGGGCAAAGCCACGGTCAAGTGGCTTTGGTGTTCATAAGCAAATGTCTAGGTAACTCTTCCCCTCCTTTTAAAAGGCGTGTGTCTTTAGAAGATTTTTGTTCCATGCGTATGAATGTCTTGCTTGCATGTATGTATGTGTATGAGCGTGATAGCCACGGAGGGCATTGGATCCCCTGGAACTGGAGTTACAGATGGGTATGAGCTGCCATGTAGACGCTGAGGACCAGGTTCTCCGTGAGACAAGCCAGTGTTCTTAACGGCTGAGCCACCGCTCCAGCCCTCTCTCCTCCCTGATTCTTCAAATTTTACTCTCCTCATCTCTAGCCCCAAGTCCTCCACCTCTTTTTCTTATTTCTTTAACCATGTTGTTAATTTTGACCTTCACCATCACCACCCTAATTTGGGATCTGTTGCTGTGAGAAAAACTAACGAAAACTAAGTTGGGGAAGAAAAGCTTTATTCCGCCTACAAGTTCCAGTGACTCCTTGAGGGAAATTCAAGCAGGGACCTGGAGGCAGGAACTGAGGCAGGAGGGTTGCTGCTTACAGGTTTACCTTGCCTAACCCAGCCTGCTCTCTTATACAGCCCAGTCCTATCTGCCTAGGGATGACACCACTCACAGTGGGCTGGGCCCTTCTACATCAGTTTGAAAATAATGAAACACACCCCTCGCCCCCACTCTCCCAAAGACTTGGCTACAGGCTAATCTGATGGAGGTGGCTCCTCAGCCAAGACTCTGTCTTCCTACGTGTGTCTTGGTTTGTGTCCAGCTGCAGAAAACCAACTATGACAGTTACCTTTCTGTCTTTATTTTTATGGTTATCAACATCGTCGCCATTGCCCTCCTTGCTAATGGCGCCGATTCTTAGAAGCTGTTTTGCTGAAACCACTGACTCCTTACTTGGGCAACAAGGAAACCATTAAGCAACGTGAATGCCTGTAGCTTCTGCCTTCATTGGCATCTGAGGGACAAACCCCTACCTTGACTCTCATAAGCAAGTTGATCACGGAGGTGTATCTGCCTAAGAACTCAGTGACCCTTAGCCTCTCCCTTAAAGCCTAAAGACACAAAGAATCATTGTCTTAAACCTACAGTCAGCTTGGATTCTAGGAACAGCAGGGCCTGGTGGCCAAGTCAAATCACCAGGACATGAGACCAACTATTCCTGAGGGAGAGGCAGCACTCTGAAGCAGTTCATTTTACAGGAACTAGACTGGCCCCATTGGCAGCTGTAAGGGCTGTGACTTATCGCACCACTGCGTAAGACAGTGATGCATGTGACCACAGGTCGACAAGAACTGTATGAATTCTAACTACCTCTTGTTGCTCACCCAGCTCTACCTCTATGAACCCAGACGCCCATGTCAGTATCCGCTGGGTCCTCTATGGCTCGTCCTTTCCAATATGTCTATCAAAGCTCCCCGTCTCTCTGCTTTCCAGGATAACTCGTCTCTTTAACTGGCGTAGAGGGAGGCTGTGTACGCCCACGCCTTTCAGCGGTACAGATCCTTTGCTCTAACACTCCGATTGCATTAACCAATTATTGAGTTCTAACCTGGCGTTTATAGTCTGAATAATGTCTTACAACCTTCTAGGGCAAAAGCTATGATTAAGTCTCTCAGCAGGGCGCTGTGGGCTTGGGGAGATGAAGCAGTTTGCCCAGCCAGGCCAGGCAAGATCAGAGCCAAGAGGTGAGACCAGGCTTGTCTGCTTCCTAAACTCTGGTTTTCACCGTCCATCCACCATTCTGCCACACCCCGCCCCCACTTGCCCTCAGGCTCACCTCCGTTCTCGCCTTGCCTCTCAGGGGTCCCTTCTCAGCCTGGACCCTCTCTTCTCTGTTCTCACTCTTCCTTCTTCTGCTTTGTGAAGATGATGGCTCCTCTCTGCTCCCCCTTTCCCACCCTACCTTGGTGAATTTGAAATTTTGTGTTACTACAAATAGGTCGAAGACTCCATAGACTATTATGGTGGGGCTACTCTGTGGTCGAACAAGAGGTAAGGCCAGGTCCACTGTGCAAAAATCTCCAAGTCCAGACGCACAACCACAGTCTGTGGGAGGAACAGTGTTTGTCCCTCATTAGTGTCCCGGGGTCCTACAAAGTCAAGACTTCCCTCCCTGCTGTTCCTCTGTACCTGGAGCCTTTTGTCACATGTCAACAAGGGTTCTATGCACTTACGATATCTCCTCAGCTCCCCAGCTCACCCCCAGGTATAATTCGAACAAAGATTATAGTGAGCCAAAGTAAAAGCCAAGCGTTTTAAATATGATTGATCATCTCATAACACTTTCCTGCTTAAAAATGCATTATGTCAGCCTTCCTCTTGAGAGTGCAACGTAGGAGAGGAAGGGCTTATTTTGACTGGTGGTTCTGGAAATTTTAGTCTGTCTTCTCGTAGAAGCCACAAGCAGAAAGAGAAAGGGAGGGAGGGGGGTCTATCTATACCAAGGAGTCTGACACTTTCTCCTCTTTATTCCATTCCAATCCCTTGCCGTTGGGTCTGTGGCACCCACATTCAAACAACCTTGACCCCTTCAATGAATCCTCTCCAGAAATGCCCAGCAGTATGCTTCCCTAACTCCCAAGCATTTCCCAATCCAATAGAGTTGCTAATCAACACCAGCTACCACAGGCATGTCCTAACTTCATTCCCCAAACCGTACTCAAACCTTTACCTTGTGGTTGCCTCCAGCATGGGCTTAATCCAATGATGTCATAACTGTGGATGGGCTGGGCAGGGCATGTGTGGAACAGCAGCACCCGCTTGGCCAAGGGCTACAGCAATGGGTGCTCCCTGGACCGAGTCGAGGTATCACGTGCAGTCCTTACAAAGGTTGGTCACGCGTGTTCTTCCCCTTCTGCTGATGAAGTTAAGTTTCTGGGGTGATGGTAAGTTTCCAGCACTTGAACTTGATTTTCTGTCTCTGTAGTGTCGTGGAATTTCCCTTCCTGGATCTTCTTTAACACAGATAACTATCATGTTATCATTTTGATCCATCTTTCATTTTTGAAATGAACTTCGTGGAGACCATTGCACTAGAATCCCGTCATTATTCGTAATTTCTGACGACACTCATGGTAGATAGTTGCTTTTAGGTGTGCAGGTACACATGTGCGCGAGTGTATTTGTGACCACGTGTACACATGGAGACCAGAGGACATCAGGTATTTTCTTCAGAAATGCCACCCTCTGGCCTGGAGCTCACCAAATAGATTAGACTGATTGTTTTTGAGCCCCAAGTGTCCTGTCCCAGTCTCCCCAGAGCTGAGGTCATGAGTGCTTTCCACTGTCTGTTTTCAGTGGATTCTGGGGGCTAAGCTCAGGGCATTATGCTTACAAGGCAAGCATTTCACTTTCACACATAAATGGATAGTTCCTCCTTGACTACGAGACGGAAGAGTGTGTGTGTCCTGTCCTCTGCACACAACCCAAGCTCCAAGACTCACGGGACAACATAAGCGAAGCTTTGAGGGTGCTTCATTGTGTCTTGTTTAGAATCAAGGGACAGAGAAATAATCACTTGATATTCGTTTTTAATGAGGTTTTGTTTGGCAGGCATATGCATATATGTGTGCTTCGAGCATGCGTGAGCTTGCCTGTGGATCACGCCACGGACACAATCAGCCTTAACCCCTTCAGACAGGGTCTCTCACAAACTAAAGCTTGCCATTTGGGTTAGGTTGGCCAGCTCCCGGAAACTGGCCTGGCCTCTGCTGCCTGCCCCCCAGAGAGCCCACTTAGTCCTATAATATAGGCAGATCTTTTAGGTTGATACTACTGATTAAAGCTCAAGACCTCATGTGTGTACAGCAAGCACTCTTACCCAGTGAGCCATCTCCCCGGCCCACTTGTTTTATAGCCATAAGGAATCCATATATGCACTGCTATCTCTGAAATCAAAACAGTCTGCCGGTGTAGAGCGAACCAGTCACAGACGGTGAGTAGCTGTGACAACCGAGGGATGGCGGTACACACGCTTGTGTAAGAGCAAGTCTGAGGAATACTGAACAGTCCGAGATGCGTGGGTGGATCTGAAGTATTTCCAACAACAGACACAGCTGAGTTGCTAATGTTCAAGAGGCAAAGGTCTTGGGGGATGAGAGACGGCTCAGAGGTTAACAGCAGTGGCTGCTTTTGCAGAGAACCTGGGTTTAGTTCACAGCACCTCTGTGGTATCTTGCAACCATCTATAGCTCTAGTTCCATTCCAGGGAATCTGATCCCCTCTTCCAGCATCCAAAGGCACCGGGTACACATGATACACAGACATATATGCTATCAATGCACACAGAAACACACACACACACACACACACACATACACACACATATACAGACACACACACACAAGCACACACACACAAGCACACAAACACAAACACACACACAAACACACACACAAACACACACACAGCATACACATACACATACAGACACACACATACAGACACACAAGCACACACACACACAGACACATACACACAGACACACACACACACACACACACACACACACAGACACACAGACAGACACACACAGACAGACACACACACACACAGACACACACACACACACACACACAGACACACACACACACACACACACACACACACACACACACACACACACACACACACACACACACACACACACACACACACACACACACACACACACAAGCACACACACACACACACACAAACACACAAACACACACACAAACACAGACACACACACACAACATACACACACAGCAACACACATACAGACACACAGACACACAAGCACACTCATACAAGCACACACACACATACATATGTTTATGTGTATGTATATATGTACTTGTATAATAAGAGAAATAACTGAAGATACTTGAATAGGACAGCACTGCATATAGTTCTGAAATTACGTGAACTTACTATTCAAGGTCAGAAGGTCCATAGTCCTCACGTATTTTAGATTAATGATAATTAAGATGACTACATGATAAACTTAAGTAAACGTTCGGTCCAATTTATTTTAAATCAAAGTTTAATTATAGGTTCACTATTTTCAAAATAGTGATCATACATTCGAATTCCTTGTTCCACATTCAAATTTGTGATTTACAGATAAAAGTATGTAGCATTTGGTAAGGACAGTGAAGAATGAACTATCTGAGGGAAACATACTGGAAACAGAAAAGCAGAGTATAACCTACGGAGACTAATTAACTCCCAGTTGGCTTTGGGAACACCCCCAAAGGTCCTCTTCATGGCACAGGAAACTTGCCCTGCCAGCTACTATTTTCCTGTCTTCTCCTGTTCTTTATGGTTCCAATATTAATATTTATAGGAAGACACATGGGCCTTTTCTTTTTAGGGTAGCTCATCCTTGGTGTCCTGTCCTGGGAAGAGCCAGGGACATTCCTGGATGTGCACAACAGCCTCGGGAGAGTTAACCGTCCCAAGTGTGCTTTTGGTATGTGGGGGCGGGGGGCTGAGTGGCAAGGGCTAGAATACTAATATTTGGATTTATGTCACATGATTAAGCAAAAAAATCTACATAAGTGGGTAGACAGGGAAACTACAAGGGACCCATGAGAGGGAAAGGGGGTGGGAAGGACAATGGAGGAGGGACTGAGACTGAGGGGACAAATGGAACACCTGGAAATATTAAACTAATATTGCATTAAAATTTAGATGCATGAATATACGTGTCTGTATTTCACTCACACACAAACACACACACTATGGCACAAGCCCTCTTAAAAGATATTTACTTATTTTTATTTTAAGTGTATGAGGGTTTGCCTATGTTGTGTGTGTGTGTGTGTGTGTGTGTGTGTGTGTGTGTGTGAAGAGAGAGAGAGAGAGAGAGAGAGAGAGAGAGAGAGAGAGATGAGACATATTCACCTGGTACCCTGGGGCCAGAAGAGGGCATCTGATCTCCTGGAACTGGAGTTACAGACAGTTCTGAGGTGTTCCGTGAATGCTTGGAAGTGATTTCAGTTCCTCTGCGAGAGCAGACAGAGCTCTTATTGCCGAGCCATCTCTCCAGTCCTAATACATGCTTTTATCATGCCTTAGCTCATTGGACTGCATTCCCTATACTGTACCCATGGGTTGGCAGACATTCATCATCACTGCAGACGAAAGCTCTACCAGGCTCCAATTTATAGCTGTCACCTAGATTGACAAATAGGAGGTTAGCTTAATATTTATAAATTACTCCTCTATTGTAAGCAATCCGTGCTGGGCAAGACGTCTCCACAATTGCTTGATTATTAAATGTGTACTTTCATTTCAGGGAAAGCTGTAGAATTCCAGGGGGTGCATTCTGGAGTTGCTTTTACAGCATAATGAATGTCTGTGTTTTGTTAGAAGTGAGTCCTTCAACAGAGTAATCACTACCAAGTGGCTGTCCCTCAGGAGACATGCGTTCAACAGCAGGGGATAATCAGGGCAACAGAATAGAAATTCTTATTTCTAGGTAAGAATCCCGCAGAACTATTGCAAACACGCACTTTGAATAACTATCTAAGAACAATGTTTCTGGTTTGTCTTGCTTTTTTTTTTTTTAATTCAGGGCCTAACTATTTAAGATAAAAAATGAAGGTGTTGGAAAGGACAGCGTTCAGGTGCAGTTGACTAAGTTGAGGTAGATAAAAAATGTATAATGTGGGCTGTTTTAATACTCATTTAGTCAACATTGCAGCCGCTCGTGTCCTTTGAAAGTCTGTATCTCCTGACTTTCTCAAGGCCACTCCCTAGTAAACAGGAGGATTGCTGTCTTTGAAGCTCACTTTGCAACAGAAAATTGGAACATTTGGAAAAGAGACCCGATCCCTTAGCCATCCCACACAGGGACCTGAGAAGGATACAAAAACCCAGACAGATAACTCATCCGGTTCAGCACAGGGTTTTATATAAGACCAGTAAGGCTGTTTTACCTAGAGGAAAATATTACTATGTCCACGTTTAGCCAGTTCCAAATTTGAATTCAATGTCACCTTTTAGAAGAAATTCCTAATGGCAGGGCGATGACTCAGTAGGTGTGGCTTGTAACCATGAGGACTGGAGTTGGGATCCCAGGACCTATGGCTTGGTGACCATGACATCCCAATATGAGAGAGGCAGAGACAAGGAATTCTAGGAACGCATACACATCTGTCCATATCCACACAAAATGTAAATTGTGCCCCACATGGGAACACCTGCACACACACAAACAGAAATTCACATTTGTGCGAGTGTGCATGATCCTTACCCAGATATCAACTAACACAACATCACAATGACTAACTTGGGTTCCAAACTATTGCCTGATTTCCATATCTCCATAAAATTGCATTTGTTTACAGTCCTTTCAAGGCTTAATTTTTTTTTTTTTTACTTTATGAGTATCAATTTACCTCAGCTTAGAGTCACCTGACCAGAGAATAGCCATTGAGGAATTGTCTTGATTGCCTTAATTTAAGTGGGAAGATCCAACCCAAATTTAGGTGGCAATTTCTAGTGGAGGCCCAGATAAAAATGATATTATAGCTGAAAGAGTATTTGCTTGGGTTGGCTAGTCAAAGTCTGTCTGTCTTTCTCTCAGTCTGTCTCTCAGTCTGTCTGTCTGTCTGTCTGTCTCTCTCTCTCTCTCTCTCTCTCTCTCTTCCTTCCTTCTTCCCTCTCCTCCCCCTCCTCCAAGCAACCATAGATAAATGGACCTCCCACCTGCATATCCTGATGCTACCCAAAGTGTTTGGCCAAAGCAACAATGGGCTGAAACCATGAGATGGGTGCGAGTTTTTCTCCTTCCGAGTTGCATTTCTGGGGATTTGGTCCCATCCTTGCAGCCCTGGGTAGTGCAGCACCTTGTAGGCATGGTGAAGCTCTATTGTAGAACCTTCTCCCTGGACAACAGCACATCGCCCAAGTGAAAACTCATAGAACTGCCGTGTTGCCCAGAGGCTTCCGTGATGGACATCGAAAGATGTAACTGCCGCTATTTGCTGGAGGGGCTTCCGCCTGGTCAGTTACTAACTTGTTAAACACGAGTGTCTTCGGGTTAGAGTCAGGTGAGTGAAAAATCTGATGTGGTTGGGAAAGATGAGAGACAAATCAAAGCACAACATTAAACTCTTGTTGCTTCAGTGTGTTCACAACTGATGCAAACGGGTCCAGATAATATGGTGTGTCCCCGTAGACGGTGGTGAAACAAAACTCCTAATGGCTGGCTTTATGTCCCCTTCTCCTTTGGGCATACACATCGGCATCTTTTTTATTTCACCAACGTTGTCTGCCCAACCTGATTTCTACCCAAACTGAACTCTTATGCTCTTCTCCTTTTGCTGTTCCCATGGCAACAGCAGAAGATGCACGAGGCTTCTCTGCTGCTGGTGAAATATCATAACATATTGATAAAGCATCACCAGATATCATTTCCATAATAATTGTCGTGAGGAGGAGAGAATGAAGAGGGAGAGGAAGCAGATGTGTTTGGAATAGGACGTTTCTCAGCGCTTTCTGTGATGTTTTAAAGAGGGTCACGATGAGAGACGATGAGAGACTGTTGCAGATGGTCCTCCTTTTGGGCTGGTAACCGTTGCCAGCAACCTTTGCTTTGAGCTAGGAATCAGGGCAATTGATTTGTTTCCCATCATTTTACAAATTGCTGGAGACAGATGAGATGTAACAGAGTAAGTGACTCCAAAGCTTACCTACAACATCATAAAGTATAAAGCACAAAGTTGATAGCATAGCAGGGCTTATCTCCTTGACACTGCCCCTTGCACCTATGTCCTCCTCTTACTACGACCATTCATCCTGAGGGACTTGGGGGCTTTGGTGCATCAAACAAGGCAAGTGGGGTGGACCTCAATTCACGGGGTCCGTAAGCTCAGAGGACAGCACTATCGAGTCTGGGGCAAGGAAATGAATGAGAAGGAGTCTGGGAAAGTCTGGCTTCCAAGACACTTAGACACCCTGAGTGTGATCAGTGGGTCTGTAATATCACACAGGAATATGCTGCCTCTCAGAGGATCCGATGAGCTGAGCTGATGGAGGGCGCCATGTTGAGGGAAACACGAAAAGACTGGCGCTGGGAGCCTCCTCCTCACGTTGTACAAGAAAGAAGAATCTATCCTGAGCACATGGCTACCTTCTAGCACCGTGACAGGTAAACAGGCAGACAGGCAGACAGGCAGACAGGCAGACAGGCAGACAGACAGGCAGACAGGCAGATAGAAGAAAAAGAAAGAAAACATAGCCATTAGGAGAAATAGAGATCACTTCAGATTCTACAAGTAGCAAAATGATAGCAAGGGCACATTTTTATGTCAATAATTTAGTGGCTTAGATGAAACTGAAAAATTCCCTGAATAACATGAATTATTAAAACTAGCATGGAAATAGGGTACCTTCACAACAGCCATATCATTCCATCCATTGTGATAGCAATGCCAACGTTCGCTGTTGCACAACTAATGTTCGAGTTCATGACTTTCCCATATGCAAACCAGTTAAGCTCAGATAATAGGACAGTTGATGGAGTCTAGTAGACATGGAAATAAGAAAAGAATGAACAAGAGAGCTGTTTTCATCTAGGGTCAAGGTGATGTCCCAGGCAGTCAGGGACCTGAGTTCAGCTCACCAAATCCACATAAAGCCAGCTATGCCAGCAAATGCCTATAATCCCAGAACCAGGGAGGCAGAGACACAGACATCCCTGGGGCTTACTGGCCAGCCAGGCTAAGTGACTCAACAAACTCCCAGGTAAATGAGACACTCGGTCTCTAAAAACTTAAGTAGGGATAAAGACTTGCAATGAGGTGGTTACCTCTTGCCTATATGTACACACACACACACACACACACACACACACACACACACACACACATGCAGATATTCACACACACACTCAGACATACATACTCAGATACACGCACACTCAGATACTCACACACAGAGACACTTACATACACACATATACACAGATACATAACACAGAATCACAGACACTCACACATACAGACACTCATACATACACACAGACACACACAGAGTGGGGGTGTCAACGTAATCCTAATCTCAAAACCTGGCAGTGGTGTAACAAAAAAGTGAAAAGGAAGGAAGGAAAAAAGGGAAGAAAGGAGGGAGGGCAGAGAGGGAGAAAAGAAGGGACAGAAGGAGAGGGGGAGGATGGAAGGAGAGAATGAGGGGGGACAAGGAAGAAAGAGAACATTACAAACATGTACCTCATGAACGTTGACATACGAGTCCCTTAAAGCAGTAAATAGACAAAAGGATCTCAAAGCCATGAAATGTGCTTCACATTTGAAAATCAATCAGAATGTGGGTCATACTAAAATAACAAAGGACACACGAACCATGTGATTATTTCAGGAGACAGAAGATTCATTTAATCAAACCCTACGTTCATCCATAATTAAAAGGAGGGTCTCCCAGGGGCCTTATAGACATGATGAAAGCTGGCTAACAAATACTAAAACAGTAAACATCAAAACAGCGCTGGGATGGAGAGCATTAACCTTAGCATCAGCAGCGCTGGGATGGAGAGCATTAACCTTAGCATCAGCAGTGCTGGAATGGAGAGCATTAACTGTATCGCCTCTACCTACTGGTCCTGGGTAGTAAACCCTGGACCTCATGCCCTCCAAGGAAAGTCTTTCCTGATAAGCTATCCCTCGAGCCCCGCTTTGCCCATCTTTGGTCAGGGTATCTGTCCTCGTTAATATAATTAATATAATATAATTAATATAATATAATATACTCTGCAAATCCTGGTAAAGGCAGGAGAACAAGAATACAAGGAATTACGGACGAGAAGGTGCAAGCCAGTTCTTTCTTACAGACCGTCCTTCAGAAGATCCCGAGGTGTCTCCAAATGAACATTAGAGCAAAGAGGTGCATTGTCGCAGGCTATGGAGCACACTGTCCAGCCTCAAGGCCAGGCCAGGTTTTATACATTAGCCCCAGATGATTAGTGAATGAGATCAAGGAAGTGCTATGCCCAATTACATCAAGCCACACTAAGTGCTAAGAGGGAAGTTGAATAAAGACGCTACAAAGATGCTTGCAAACTTCTGAGTGTTGAATACTTGGAGCAGAGACGAAGACTTGGTGAGCAGAGATCTGTAGAACCTTCAAGCATTACAACAGGCTGTGCTATTGGAATAAAACCCCCCGAGTTGATCTTTAGCTACGACAATAAAGTTCAAAATCTATCCCAGCATTTTGAAGAGAGAGAGACAAGCTGGTCCTAAAATACGTAAGGACAGCCTTGAAAGAGAAGGTCAAAGTTGAAAGACTGATGCAAAGTGGAAACTAGATTAATGGAGCAGAAGAAGAGGTAGGTCCAACTCTGTGTGTGTGTGTGTGTGTGTGTGTGTGTGTGTACATGTATGTGTGCATGTGCATGTGCGTACATGCGTGTGTGCATGTGTGTGTGCATGCGTGTCTGCACATGCGTGCATGCATGTGTGTGTGTGTGTGTGTGTGTGTGTGTGCGTGTGTGTGTCCTACATATACAGAGATGACTGACCAGTCAACAAAAACATCTCAGTAAGGGAGGGCACCTTTTCAACCAAGGTTTCAGGACCAGGGTATCCATATGAACACAAACCTAACCACACAAAATCGACTTAAAACAGACTTAAAAGTCGAAAGATAAAAATGATACATTCTGTAGCAAAAAAAAATTGGAAGAATACCCTTGCAAACTTGAAGCAGACATATTTTTTGCACAACACAAAGAATATTAAATCTAAAAAGTGGATAAATTGGAATTCATGAAGATTAAAGCCATGTTGCTTATTAAGCAATGCTGCTAAAATGATGAATGGACAATGAGTGGCTGGGGGAGAAGGGCTCACGCTACACATGTCTAACCAGTGCCAAGTGGCCACAGTGCATAGGAACTCCTGAAGACCAAGCAAAGCCCTCAGACCAAAAGCCAAGGAGGACACAGAGCAGGCAGAATTCTAAATATACAGCCATGCAGGACAATGATACAGCTTTGAAAAGAAAACCACACATACACTCACTATAGATATCCAGCAATCTCACTTCTAAGTACCTACAAGGAGGCTTGAAAGCTCAAGCACTTGGGCTGGTGAGATGCCTCAGTGGGTACTCCGCTCACCTGACAATGTGAGTCCAATTCTCGAGCCCACAAAGAGCCAGTAAGCGTCTGCGATCCCAGCACTGTCATGGGACAGCTAGGTGGAGCGCTCTGTCCTCTGGGAAATGAGAAGACTCTGCTTCAAGGTAGCAGGAAAGGAAGATCCCTAGAAGTTATTCTCTGACCTCCACAAGGGCAGCATGGCAAATTGCACCAATACTCTCACAAAAATTCAGTAATGGAATTTGTTTAAAAAACATTTTAAACCACCTCTCATAGATCATGGCAAAATCAAGCTGTGCCTGACCTGGAGCCTTCATCCCTACCAGCTAGCAACAGTGATGGGACATGCTGTCATCAATCCTACCTCTGAATGCTGTGAGTGACTGTAAAGACTGGCCTGGCAAG
The DNA here is from genome assembly GCF_011064425.1 of Rattus rattus. NCBI lineage: Eukaryota > Metazoa > Chordata > Mammalia > Rodentia > Muridae > Rattus > Rattus rattus. The sequence continues at coordinate 67,480,366 of NC_046163.1, forward strand.
ATATGACCACTGGTCCACTGGTGGCACTAATGTCAAGGGAGTGACCATTTTCTGATTGGACTTAAGTCTTAAGATGGAACCCACCCTGGGCACCATTATTGGGTAAATAAACCATGTCTAAACAGATTGTAGATGCTAGGAGAGAATCTACTACTATTACTCTGCTGAATGGACATAGTATTAAACAAACCCCTCATCACTCATTATGCCTAATAGATTAAGGCACCTTTCAGTCTTCAATAGAGAAGCTTCTGTTTGCAGTAGATGTTGACTGACACAGACACTTAAAACTGGTCAAAGTTCAGAGAATAACGGACTTCAAAAATGTTCATCCCTAAATGGAACAATACATTTCACTCTTGCTGCTGTAAAATTATTTAAAAAGAATGTTTTCTTCTACCCCACACTAGATCTGTCACTGTAGTGCCCCAAGATATCTGGTAGATCTCTTCAACTCAGTCAGCAAAGCCTCTACCTGCTTTGCTCCATCCCATATCACACTGCTGATGGCCTCTCTCTGAGCCTGGCAACAATCTCTCTACCCATCTAGTTCCCAAGGCAGGTTGCCACCATGCCAGACATACACATCCCAATTCTGTGATGGCCTAGTGTCTCCAGCCACCACATACTCTCCTGAATTCAATTAAATCGCCACATGAAAGAACACACCACACAATAACCTCCGATCCAATTGATAAGATATGATTGCCCACCTAGACATGCAAAGCCCTGTGCACATCCATCCCTTAAGAATATTAATAACAACCTGTAAATGTGCAGCGAGGACTCCTAACATCCGCCTCCATGTTCTCTCAGCTGCCTCTCTTTCCTCCTTGCTCCAGTCTCCTCCTCCTCTCTAAAACTTTTCTCCTGCCCATCCTTCCTTCTCGCCCAATGACAGGCCTCCTTCTATCTTGAACCCGCCTTCACCTGCATAATGACGTCATCCTACACACTCTCACCTCCAAAGCTTCATGGATCATTGCAGAAGGACTGAAAGAACATAAGAGCCAGAGGTGGCAGATGAGATGAGCACGAGAAACCAGTGTCCTCTGGACACAGCAGAGCAGCTGTGTATGAGCTCATCCCAGCCTAATCGAGTTCAAACCAGACCAAATGCCATCATGGACAGGGGAGTTAGGTTACATGTAAGTTCCACTCCGATTCAAGGTGTTATTAGTGCTGCCAGCTGTCGGAGAAGGGACCATCGGTCACTTTCTCTAAGAGCGTAACCCCTGATGTAGCAACCACTCTTCACCAGATGACTATACCTTGAAACACTCAAGCATCACAAATATGCTTGATGTGGGGAGGAGTACACAGTGCTGAGAGGAAAGGGAAGGAAAATGGAGAATATAATCAAAATACATTGTACAAACTTCTCAAAGAACCAACCGAAACGAAAAGTCTAGGTTCCTGCAGACATGTGAGGATCAATGTTTCCAGCAGCTTTATTTACCCTCAAAACCCAAGACGACCAGAAAGTCATTGACAGACAAAGAACAAGCAGTCGGTGGTACACTTTACAGTGGCGTACAGCACTCAGGTGGCCCACTCACAGCACAGCTGGACCATAAATCCATCCGTTAGATGAGAGACGCTGTACCAAAACACACATACAGAAGATCCCAATCGTGTGACATTATGAGAAAGGGGAACCCACACAAAGAGGAATCACATCAGCGGCTTCCAGGAGTTGGGAAATGTTTCGTAGCTATGATCTGTATTTATGGTTGATAGTCTGTTTTAATTTGGAAGCCTAATGGGGTCAGTAAATCAAAGATTTGGCGTCAGTACTAGAAACAAAGAGATGCAAATGCTCGAGTGAAAACCCAAGGAGCTTTAAGAGAGGACAACTATTAATACTTACAAAAACTACTGGGTAGATGATTGGGTAGATATCTAAGTACAAATGCAGCCAGCAGGGTCGGCGAGATCTCCCTTTGCTGGTAACATAGCAAAAAGGCAAAGCAGAAAATATCTCTTTTAAGTAACAATGCAAACTAAAACAAGAAAGGCATAGGATGAAGAAAAACCGTGGGTCTTGTAAAGAAGGATATCAATAGGGTAGATTGATATAGAAACAATCTCTTTAATTTACCCATATATTCATTTATAAATGCAGGCGTGTGGTAAGGCCATTCCGGGGGAGGTGGGAGGGATGCTCCTACTGATCTATCATGCGTAATGATAGTGTCAGTAATACATTACAACCACTGTCGTACATTATAATAACATAATTCATTCTGAATCTATGTAATTTTACTAGTTAGTATGGAATCATCTTCGAGTAGCCTGAAACAAAATTAACTCAAACCAAGTGCTGGGATGTTCCACCAGGCTACTGAAATACAGGGACGCATACACGTCCATAAACGTAGGGATAGTCCACCAGGCTACTGAAATACAGGGACGCATACGTCTATAAACGTAGATCAGTGGGGCATTGGTGGGGGATCACAAAAGAGATGACACATTGTGAGAATCGGACGTGTTACCAGAGTGTCATTCAATTGGAAAGTGAAAGGAAGAAGAAGGCAGGGATGGACAGACGGACAGAGGGAGAAAAGGGAGGGAGGGAGGAAGGGAGAGAGCGAGGGAGGGAGGAAGAAAGAAAGGGAGGGAGAAAAGGAGGGAGGTGTAGATCTGTATGCAGGTGAGGGCAGGCACAAGATAAGGCGAGTCCTGTGACTGGGCAGTGAAAAAGTAAGGCGGGCGCAGAGTTTTGGGGAGAGATGGTGAAGGAGATGAGAAACCAAGATGGAGGCAGAGAAGGATGAGCCAGCTCTGTGTGGCTTTAAGTGGCCACAGACAGCTATGAATATCTCATAAGGGATGGGTTATTACAGGACAATTTGTCTCATCTAGGTGGGCAGTTTATATCAATATCAATTGGCTCTGAGTTCATTATGTGAACGTTCTGTGCAGTGAGAATTTAAGATATAAATCTGATTGATAAATTACAAGCTTATTGAGTTTAGATTTTAATGGGATACTGGGAGTTGTGATTATAACCATGGGGGGTGGATGGCTGAATAGGGCTGGCGTGGTGGCAACCCTCACCATGGGAGCTAGAAGGGCAGTCGCTTCTAGGGCTAGCCATGGTGGCAAGACTGCTGCAGGGCTCAGAGAGTAGCTGACAGCAACATGGGATGGAAATTGGAAACTTATCCAGTTGGGTTGAGACGTTCTGCTGACTGAGATGAACACGCCCTGCAAATGCTATGTGGCCCACCGGTGCGGGCTAGAGGGTGGGTTGCTGTGCTTTGATTTAATATTTACCACTACAGGAAGGGAGGAAGATGATCCACTTAACAACACCCGGGCAGGATTTCTATCCTGAGTTAGCTTCCTTACCTCGGTCAGATACAGAACAACAACAACAGCAAAAACCCAAACCGAAGGGAAAACAGAAAAATGGTTAAAGCGCTAACTGTAAGGTACTATTGGCATTGACTGGGATGTCTGGGGAAGACTCAAACTGAGGCTAACAAATGACTATCGCATAGCAGAAGCTAGTATAAACAGAGATATTAAACAAATGGTGAATTCCAGAGACATGTTTGCAATGTGGATGACAGCTCGGGATTTAAGAGCTATAATTATAGGAAGAGAACCTTACAAATTAACAAGAAACTGACAGCCTAACGGAGAAACAAGCAACAAATGTAAACAGTTCAGAGACAGGAAAAACCAAACGGCCAGCGCATACGCAGAGCTGTTTTCCATATCTACTGACAGGAAGTGGAAGCTGAAGTAACAAAGACACAGCAGGACTTTCAGATCCAGGGGCCGGCAGAGCCTGGGGACATAGGAGAATTTATCATGGGGACATAGGGGAATTTATCTTGGGCATAGACGTATCTTGGGTAGAAATATAAATCGAAATTGGGGCTGTTTTAGAGGACAGTCTGGCAACATGTATTACAAAGAAGAATCACAAACATTTAGAACCCACAACCCCACGCTGGGACACACGGGCAAACACTGGAGAATAGATATAAGTCCAGATGTGCCAGCAAAGACGTGTATGCAAAGGGAATTCTCAAAACATCTCTGCTGACTTGGGATAACAGAAGCCATTGCTGGGAACAATGATAAAAACAACCAAGAGACAAAGACGGGATGAAGAACTGTAAGATACCATTCTCAAGACTCCATGCCTTCACCCAAGGATCAGCTCACAGCGACTCATAAGACTGGCTCAGTCAACAACTGGGCAAAGGAAGGGCACCCCCTTGCCCCTGAACCATTGGCTGTTGATAGATTCTAGGACAGGGGTCATCACTGCCTTCCAGCTGTATATGCACTGCTGAGCCTAGAGACTCCAATAAGTGGCTCTCAGCCTGCGGTCACACGCTCTCCTGCTTAAACTGAGTATGTCTGTACTGTCTGGTTCTGTGTGTCAACTGGACACAAGCTGGAGTTATCACGGAGAAAGGAGCCTCCCTTGAGGAAATGCCTCCATGAGACCCAGCTGTAAGGCATTTTCTCAATTAGTGACCATTGTGGGTGGTGCTATCCCTGGACTGGTGGTCTTGGGTTCTATAAGAGAGCAAGCTGAGCAAGCCAGGAGAAGCAAGCCAGTAAGTAACATCCCTCCATGGCCTCTGCAATCTGCATCAGCGCCTGCTTCCTGACCTGCTTGAGTTCCTGTCCTGACTTCCTTTGGTGGTGAACAGCGATGTGGAGGTGTAAGCTGAATAAACCCTTTCCTCCCCAACTTGCTTCTTGGTCATTATGTTTGTGCAGGAGTGGAAACCCTGATTAAGACAATGTCACAAAACAAAATGAATAGATGTGAACATAGATATCTGGGGAGGTTAGCCAGTGGGAGAACAGAGATAATATGGAGACAGGGGAAGGTTGGTGGGGAGAGCAATCGCCACAGGTCTTAACTGGGGTTTCTATTGTTGGGATGAAACACTGTAGCCAAAAGCAACCTGGGAGTTTGTTTGCCTTAATCTTCTACATTACAGCTCATCCTTGAAGGCAGTCAGAACAGGATTTTGACTATGGGACGAACATGGCGCAGCTAAGAGACAGAGAACTGCACGGCATCTTCAAACACAGTGCCTTGGGAACACGGGCTAGTGCAAGCCTTTCTGCATGAGAACAGGGCTGTAATCTAGGGGATTGTGTGGGCTTGTGCAGGCTTGAACTGCTGGGAAGAGGAACCTGTTAGCCATTGTGTGAGTGCATGGGGTTCCTGAGATGCTGGGCACTCCTGGACTCCCAGAATGCCTTCTCTCTATGCCAAGTCTCACAGTCCTCACTCACCCATACAAGCGTGTCCGGAGAATGCCGAGTCTCAGTGTGATGCCCAGGGCTTCCAGTGAGCTCCCAAGTGCTCCTCGCCAGCTCGGTTCCTGGCAGAGTACTTGTCCCACCCGAGTCTCAATACCTTGGGGTATTCATGCCACTTCTCTACCAGAAGCAAAATAAATGTCCCATCCAAGAGGAGACCGAGAAGGAAAATCCCCCAACCCTGAGGGTCTTAGTGACAAGAATATCCCAAGCAACCAAATGCAGTAGTGGGAAGACACAGAACCCACAGCGACTAGTAGGGAGGCAATACCAAGATGGCAGCCACCACCACGTCGGAATCAGCATGGCGCCGAGCCATCTCATTTCCACTTTGTTTTGTTTTGTTTCGTTTTACTTATGAAGCTCAATGCTTTGCTAGCAAATAAATCATTTTTTTTCTCTTTAGATTTGCGATAGTCCAGTATCGTATCTGATTTTGGTGAAAACAGACATCGAATCCAATTTAAAAATTTGTTGCTTACTAAAAGGTACTCTCTGGTTGATGGATGTTGAGTTGCCACAGCTGTAAAACGACAGGTCTGTGCATGGCATAGCCAGGCTTGCTAACTAGGGCATGCAGTCATTGGCCAGGATTGCCTTATCCTCAACTTAAATGCTCTCACGTCTTCCCATTGTCTAGCTCATTCAACAGAACTCCACTCAAACTATAAAGATACTGAGGTTGACATACTTATAGCCAGAGGACAGATTTTAAAGATGATTCATGGAGGGTTCACTGGACTGACATACACGCTCAGCTTTGGGGAATAGAGCAGGGTCGGCTTTGTCAAAAGAGGTGGGCAGGGAGGCATCAGAGGAGCGAGCTGGCTAGGGCCCAGGGAGCTTGTGGAGTTCCAAGAAGAAATTCTTTCCTATCTGATCATGAAGTGGGAGATAAAAAAAAAAAATCAACTACTAGGCCTCAGAGAAAGTTACTAAAATTAGGGATAGATTTGGGGGAAGGGATTTACAACAATGCTTCACACTGGCTATAACTCCTTTGAAACCCAAAGCTCCCATTTTAGGGCCTCCGCCTTCAGTCTCCAAATCCATAGACTGCAGAAAGCTATGTATTAATAGCCATCTTGTTTGTACTCAGGCACTGCCTAGCTCAACTAGGTATCCTTTTATTTCTAGTAATTCTCCTTTCACACGACCCTCTCCCACTAACAAAGTCACTCAGGGACTCACAGCCCCCCAGGAAAAACACAGAAGTCAGCCATTGGCTGTTACAAGTCTCAGAACCCCAAGTTCTTCCGCAAACTCTCAGCCAAGGGGCAGTGTGTGAGCTTTAGAATCTTGTCTTTTCCATTTCAGAAAAGACAAAGGTGACACAGGTTAGAAGAGAGAAAAAAATTAAGGAGAAAGGAGTTTTCAAATGTTCCTGTGTCCTTGGGAATGGATGCTGAACCATTCAATCCTGGGTCAGGCATGGCTAGCTCCACAGAGTCCAGGCAGGTTAGCAGGGTAGGGAGTGCTTCTGACGGCAACTTCCTCCAGAGCACTCAGCAAAGTGACTGGATTCCTACAAATATCCTGTGTCCGGCTGCACAAGGGAGTAGATGACTATCAATGCCCACCAAAGAGATCCAGCTTTGTCCCTGGTCTGGGACCACGTCAGAAAACACCCTAGGGACCCTGAATGGTAAGAAGACAGCACGTATTTCTCTTGTCCCATGAGGTGCTCAGAAGAGAGCTGAAATGAGAGGCAAGGTGGACACAAGAACATGGGAGGACTTAGTGACCAAGACTGTCACAGCAGGTGACAAATAGAAATTCTTAATGTATAATATCCAACCATTGTTCCCCAGTGCAACCTATGCTCCTTTCAGGATGTTGGATCACTGAAAATGAAAACACTGTTTCACTGGCGATACTGAAAAGTGTTGATCACAACAGAAGAACGGATTAGTCGGAGCAGGGTGTCTACCAAATGGGGCCCCAGGTGCTCTCTCACACGTTACATTTGGATTCTCCATTCTTAGTGAGACAATGTGTGGGAGCTGAGCACAAGGAAGAAAGGAAACATTGTAGACTTCACAGTCCCAAAGATCCAAAGAGGGCTGTGCTCCAAATAGCACGCTGAGAGCCCCTGGGTCTTCACAGGATTCTTTTAAAACTGGCTCTGAGGTAGTTCACAGACATAGGGAAACGAGAGTTATCCTCAGGATTCTGCTGATTTTACAAACCACTTGAGAGAAGACTCTAAACGGTTTTGTAGTCAGAGTTAACCCTTCATTCCTAATAATGGACCTAAGCTTGAAAAATTAATCACTGGGTTTTTCCCCAAACATGATTAGCAGAGTTGACAACACAAAGTGTCTTTAAAGAGATATCCCAGAGCAGGACAGAGTAGAGGAGGGGATGTTGGGAGGAATAGTCTAACACTAAAGACATTTAAAAAGTTTATATAAAAATATATTACTCTAGAAATATCCTAAAAAGATATGCATAGGTATATACTAAAAGAGTTTAAATGAAATTAGCCTACAAAGGCAGCAATACCCTTACCGGACATTACACGCTAATAAAAAGCCCAGTGTCACACACATGGGTTACCTCTTTTGCAGTTGTTGACCAGTGAGGTCCTATAGAGTCCCCAAACATTACGAACTATTGCCAATGTTCTTGGATACCCTTCAGAACTTGACAATAAGACCCTATTGCTGAAGACGCCATATACTTAAGTCATAAAACATGAAGAAATCAAGCTGGAACTCTCCCATAAGCCTCTTCCTTACTAACTAGCTCCCACAGTGTTGAAAGGTCCTGTGAGCACTACAGGAGAAGAAAAATAAGTACTGATTTTACCAGCTGTGACTTCTGTAACAACCACTCTGGCAAGACAGGTTTCCTGGTGCAACAGTGGCCCAAATGTCACCGGGGTAACCAACCACTTTCCACTTGCATTTGAGGCCTGCTCCACAAGTTGAAAAACCATACCACAGGCTGGTACTGGGTCCAGGAGTCTGTGGTGAGAAAGTCCACAGTCTGAGAACTTACATCTACTTACCATGCATCTGCTACATGGACAGAGCGTTACACTGACTCCCAGTGACTTCTGATTTTTACCCGGACACTCCTTCATCTACCAGCCATCACCAGAGAAGCTTTGGTTTGCAGTAGACAGTGATTTGCACAGAGATAGTCACAGCATAGGGAATGAAAGACTTTGGAACACTCAGTCCCGAATGGGGATATCTGTGTGATACCCCTTCCTCTAAAGGCTCAGGGACCTTGTGGAAGAGAGGACAGAGAGATCACAAGAGTCAGAGGTAATGGATGACTACAAGGAAGCAGCCTATTCTGCCTTCCTTTATCTGACACTCTGACATCATACAAGCAGAGTGATTTCAGTGTTCTCAACTATGTAGAGCCTGGGTTTCCATCCAGCCTAGAAGATCCTTCTCTGGCTCTCTCAATTCCGTTTGGCCTCACAGGATGGAGAGGGATATGCCAAAGGGACGAGGCCTTATCAATTTACAGAAATACTTATAGGCAGGTTTCTTTTTCTATAAACAAGGAGGTAAGAATGGGAGGTGTTGCTGGATAGATGCAGTTTCTCAACTCACTTCGTATTTGCATGAGCATGCTAATTTTTTTCACTACTCATTTTTTTTCATATGTAAGCATGGGAGAGATTGGTGTAAAGTTTTCCTTGCTCACACTGCCTTTCTGTTGAATGGCGTCAGGCTATTAATGACTTCTAAAACATCTCACAAATTTCCTTACAAGAGTCTCAGACTATACTAATGGCAATTGCATGCTTAGTTTAAATTAATAAAGAGAAGCCAACCTTTAGCAATGAATCTCTTAGCAAACTCAGAGGTAAACCAGGATGTTTTTTAATCCGATAAAGCATGTCCATATAAACCTCTAACCAACTTCATGTTGAAGGATAAAGGCCAGCGATCTATACTACTAAGATCAGAAACAAGGCAAAGCCACTGATTCTCCATGTTCCTGTTCAACACGGTAGAGAAACCCCTCACCAGTGCAGCAAGGTAAGTAAAGATGTGGCCACCACACTCTGGGAAGGGAGACAGAAAAGTCACAGTGAAGATCAATATTAAAAATAACCTAAATCACATCTTAGGGGAAGTCGCTAGGCGTTAAGAAATAGTGAGGCTCATCAGGGCCGTGTCAGCCAGTGTACCAAAATCAAGCCAACTTATTTGAATACTGGATGAATACTGGAGGCAGAAGCTTTAGAGAACTGTGTATTAGTCAGGGTTCTCTAGAGTCACAGAACTTATGGGATGTCTCTATGTTAAGGGAACTTATTGTAATGGCTTGCAGTCTGCAGTCCAATTAACCCAACAACGTGCATCTTGAATGGGAAGTCCAAGAATCTAGTAGTTACTCAGTCCCGTGTGGCTCCTTGTTTCAGCTGCTCTTCTGTGTAAACTGGAATCCCAAAGAGATAGGTTCCAACAGATGTGCTAGCAAGTAAGTCTTCTTCCAATGTCCTCCAGCAGACACTGTAGCCCAGATTAAAGCTGTGTACCCCGCACCTGGATTTGGAACTTGTTTTGTCCCAAGCTGGCCTTGAACTCAGAGATCTGCTTGCCCCAGTCTCCTGGGATTAAAGGCATGGCATGTACTTCCTTGCCTGGGCCTAAGTTTTCATAGCCACTATGCCTCAAGATCTCCATGTCAAGATCCAGGTCAGAAGCCTGTCTTCCAGCCTCAAGATCTGGATCACAGGTGTGCCCTCCATATCTGGATTGTAGTTCATTCCAGATGTAGTCATGGTGATGACCATTTACAACAGTTCTGAAAAGTTGCATGTTCAGGGGCAAAGCTAACAAGTTAAGTGTGCAGAAGCCATAAAATGTGGATGATGGACGAGATAACCGTGAGAAGGAGATGGCTTAGCTTCGCTCAGATGCCACTTCTCCCAAAATTGATGTGACCCTAACATTTACCCCAGCCAATAGCCCCACAGGGTATGTGTAAATAAGTCGATTGGAAAACTTCATGGAATATGCCTGGGATGGCTCAGTGATGAGGCCTTTACAGCAGAAGCCTGAGGGAGGATAGAGAGAGGATTCCAGATGCCACTCAGTGCCACATGGGGCTAGCAGCCCATCTGCAATCCCAGCCTTCTATGGTGGAGTCAGTATCCTCACAGAACTTGGCTTAGCAAGGCTAGCCACACTAGCACACTCTGGGTTTGACTGAGAGACTCTGCCTCGGTGCACAAGGTATAAGGGATATAGAGGATGATTCCTATGCATGTAGATACATGCTACACACACATGCACACACACATACATACACACATGTGTATATGTACATATACACACATACATATACACACGCATGTATGTATGTACATACATATACACTACATACATATGTACACACAGACACAGACACACACACACACATACCCACATACTCCTCAAACATACACACATGCACCTACAAGTATATACACAAAGAAGAAGGACCCAGAATGGTGAATAATTTGAAAACTAATTTTGAGAAGAAGAATAATTTAGAGGACTCACACTGCATGGTTTCAGAACAAATGCTAAAGCTGCATTAAGCAAAAGAATATAGTTTTATAGAAATCATACACAGTGAACAGGGCCCAATGCGCTGGAAATGGCTCTCAGAAGAATGGCAAATTCTACCAATTTGCAGAGGAAACTGTGTGGATGACTGTGTGTGTGCGTGTGTGTGTGTGTGTGTGTGTGTGTGTGTGTGTATGTATCTGTGTGGGATATGTGAATGTGTGGGTGTATGCATGTGTGTGTATACCTGTGTGGGGTGTATATATGTGTGTGCATGTATGTGCATGCTTATATATTCATATGTGTGTGTGTAAAACTTTATCCATACCTCTACCACAAAAACTAACTCAAAGTAGTTCATGGACCTATGTGTGGAGTGTAAACTATAATGCAAACTATAAATTTACAATTACAAACATTCTAAGAACACCAAAGAAAATTTCACAACTTTGGGTTAGGCGGCTTACTTATATTTTTAACTTTGAAAGAATTCTCAAACCATCAATAAAAACCCCAGAAGTCCAGGTTATTTTTTAATATGCAAAGATTTGAATAGAAGTTTTTGGAGGAAATGAAGATATTCAGGCCTCAAATGAGCTTACAAGATGATACACATCATCGTGCCCTGTAAATATTTGTTCTTAGAAGTGGAGCTGCTTTATCTTTTAACTATTCTGAGGTGTGTGGCCTTTTAAACAGCTGAGTCTCTCCCTCTCCCTCTCCCTCTCCCTCTCCCTCTCCCCGTCCACCTCCCCCTCTCTTCCTCTCTCTCTTCTTCCCTCTTCCTCTCTCTCCCTCTCCTTCTCTATCTCCCTCTCACAGAGAGAGGGAGAGAGAGAGAGAGAGGGAGAGAGAGAGAGAGAGAGAGAGAGAGAGAGAGAGAGGAAGAGGGGAAGGAAGGGGGAGAGAGGGGAGAGGGAGAGAGATACACATAGTTAAAACTGATACAAACTTTTTAAATTTCTAGGCATGGTTGTATGTTTGTAATCCAAGTGCTAGAGAGGTAGAGACAGGCAGATCCCTGTCTTGATGACTAGCCAGTCTCACCTACTTGGCTCCAGGCCAGTATTTTTTAAAATGGATGTCAGCTGAGGAAAGAATGTCATGGGGTCTCCATAAGACACAAGTCTCTCTCAAACACATGCATGCAGAGACTATAGCATAGACAGTATAAGTTCAAAATCACCAGTTGTTAATCTGTGTGAGATATTCAGCCCCTGCTGTATGACCAGTTCCTATTTTTCTCTTGCGTGTGTAAACTACAATTCCCACAGCCTAGCTGAGGAAGACATTCAGTTGCTAGACTGAAATTATCAGGAGGTCTATGACACGAGCCTCAGAATCTAACCCTATGAGAAGGAGTCAATCAGTGTCTGAGGAGCTGTAGGGTAGACAGCCAGCTGTGGCCATCACTACCCACTTACGATAGGATCACAGAAACGTGCTTACTAAATAGTTGTCCAACTCTATGTCATGGCACCCTTGAGGAAAGACAGCTAGGGCTCTGTTGCAAGGATTCCTTTCTTTGTGAGTACTATAGAATGTCTACTCTCTTTCGAAAGGTACCAACAACGAATCAAAACACATTACTGCCCAAGTTAGACCTCAGGAGCCAATGAGCTTATGAGCTTACTTAGAGAGCATAAAAGAGGGTTTGCCTAGAGGAGCATGAATGGCACCAAGGCGAGTCACCTCACTTGGATGATAGCATCTCCGTATTGAAGAGATAGAGGCTCAACTTCCCCCAGTCTACATCCTCCAGTATTCCCTGAGGTCTCACATGCAATGGGCAGGCTTGCACACAAATGGCTGGGAGGAGTGCTGGAAACTCTACTCCCTCAGCAGTCAGTCAGCAAGCCTGATGGGTGTGTACTCTAGGAAGCAGGCAATAGTAATGAGGACGGCAGCTTTTTTACTTGGAGCCTATGGACCAGGACAGGAATTACAAAATAACAAACAAATGAATAGACAGAAACTCTCAACCTCCTTGTGTAAAGGAGACAAAGAATTCAGACACTCGGCCATGGCTGAACCCAGTTACACTGTATCATCTTTCTTGTCTGATGGGGTGGGCCTTGTGAAGGATGTAGCACAAAGTTAGTGTTTAAGTTCAAAACTCTTAATAATGTGTGAGGGCGAGAGATGTGAATGAGATACTCCTGGGTACAAACCAGAGATGATCACGAAGCCATTAAACAGATCCCACACTGTGCTAAGTTTCACTGCTTCCTACCCAGCCTTCTGCTTCACGTTTGTGTTTATATACCCCATGCAGGAGAAGAGGCACAGCCTCCATTCCCACAATGGGAATGAGAAAAAACAAGCTCGGAAATGCAGACGTTTGTGGGAAAGAAAACAATGCTACCCAGATGCAAGACCACATTTTAACGGCCATGTCCAAATGCCATTGATGTTCCCGATTGATCATTCCAACCACTGGGTTATTTCCTATCTGGAATGTGGGATCTAAGTGGCAATGCAAGAATTCCGGTCCCGCCCAAGTGCTTTGCACGTGTGCTTGGAACAAGTAGACACGATAAATTAAATCATCAAAATAAGTTACTCCCAGAAATCTTTGCTTTTTTGCAGGCACTGTGGAAAGATGCCATAGGAGACATTTTTAGCCCTTGAGTTTGCAGAAGGTCCACTTCTGCTGAGAATGTCTGCTACAGTGGGTTTTCTGAGATGAACAGGCAATCTACATGCAAACATTGGAAGGAGAAATTAAGTATCAACTGGCAAGTGAGTATCTTCATGGCCTTACAAGCATCAAAGGCCATAAACAAGTGGATTTTGACCCTCACTTTGAAAACGGCAGGAAAAACCACCATTGCTCTTAGTTTGCCTCCTTATTTGTTCTGTTGGGCTTGCTCGGTTTTTGAGGAAAGGTCCTATCCTGCTGTCTGAGCTGTTTTGGAACCAAAGATGATTTTACTACCTCAGTCCTTCAAGAGCAAAAATGGCAGGCTTGAACCACCACTCCTGGCTGTTCTTCGCTTGACATTTTTTGTGTGTCAGCTGATCGGCATTCAGAAAACAAGAGATTTCTGTCGGCTCGCATCATAGCTAGTGTTCAGTACAATCAAAGCATTGGGGCTGTCCAATAGCTTCGATTACCAGACCCTGAATGCTAAGCTTCCTGAAATCTATATAACTTAAACATCCTATCACTGCTATATGTCAGACAACCAACACGATGATCTAATTTAACCATTGCAAGTATAGGAGGTAAGATGTATTAACTCGTTCTACATATGAGACACTAGACATAACATTTACAAGTGGTGGGCCTGGAATTCTAACTCATGGTTAGTGGCCTTGACTCAAAATACCTGGCTCTCCTTCTTTTACACCCAAAACACCCAGTGGTAAACACTTACCCCTCCTAGTACTATAGACATTGGACTGTTCTGCACGTGTATCTTCTTCTGACACAGTGATGCTGCCTAGAAAAGTCAAAACATGCTGCAGAAACATCAGTTACCACCTGTACCTAAGTAGTACTTGATGTTAGACTACTTCTATCTATAAGCATCCCTCGATACTACACTCCTTCCAGAGGCATCCCTTGATGCTAGAGTGCTTCCAGGGTCATCCCTTGATGCTAGAGTGCTTCCAGGGTCATCCCTTGATGCTAGAGTGCTTCCAGGGTCATCCCTTGATGCTAGACTACTTCCAGGGTCTTCCCTTGATACTAAACTGCTTCCAGAGGCGTCTCTTGAATGGTAGATTACACTCACTTTCTCCAGTGGAAGACAACCCCCAATTTTATTGTCATTTTGTTAGGTGTGAATGACATTGGCTTCCACTGAACAGCCAAGACTGGCTTTGAACTCATGTTCCTGACTCCCAGGTGGAAATCTTCAGAACCATGGTCCCTTGCTCGCCTCTCCTGTAAAAGCCTAATAATGCTCTCTCGCTCTCTCTCTCTCCTTTTCCTCACAGAGGGCAGGCAGTGTTAGAACTTGTCGAACGTTGCATCATTTCTTGATTGAGGTCCCAGAAGTCTGTATAACAATTCCAGATGACTCCAGCCTGAAAAAGTACTAATTCCTAAGAGAACTGCCAGGTTGTTGCTCTGGACCGGCTTACTCTAGTTAGAATTTCCACCTGGTAACAGGGCCTGTGAAACCCACGCCTAAGTTGACTGAACTGTTGAAGGGATAATTTAAGCCTAGCCATTTTTATATACGATGTTACCCATGTCGTAATTTAAGCTTACCCCCCAAAGCTACCTGTAATTATCCCAAAGCATTTCACCTTACCAACAGCTATGGCTCAGTTACGGCTGTCGTCAGATCCTACCCCAAGGATCCCACCCCCTCTTCTAACACATGTACAGCATTCTTCTTTCCTGCTTGTGGTAGAGAAGGCCAAGTATGCCAGAGGGAAAACCAGAATGTTAAAGAGTGCTGTCTGGCATTGTAACGGTGGTAAGTGCTGAGGTTACGGCTCTCATCCCATTTCTCTTGTCACTCCGAGGGACTTTTTATCCATTCATCTCCCTGTTTCTTTTCACACCCAAAAGATGATCAGTCCAATGAAGGGCATAGCCAGCATCTCAGCTGTCTGTTCAGCCTCAGCAAAGGGAGGTCCCAACATGCTAACTTATCCCGTGTTCCCACACACAGGAAGGTATCCGGACCTTACATACTGACTGGAAACTATGCTATGCTACAGACTGGGCTGCTCCCAGGCGATGCCCTTCCAAAGAAATAATAAATCAAAAGAAGACTAACCAAAGTGGCAAACGAACTCAAAATTTGACTTTTAAAGGAACCCCTTACTGGATAAAGGCAATACTGCGACTCCATTATTATATAATCCTTTGGAACGTGCAGTTCAATCACACTCATGAATGAATTTACAGAGTGAATCGGGATAGCTCTTCCTGTTCCCTCAGCTTTCTACTGAATCTCTCTCTACCTATCTACTCTGTGATAGACTCTAAGAGTAGGGCTAGATTTAATCTCTGCGTAGAGCTCATTTCCAAAGGCTTGGCGCGTTTGGAAGAGCATGTCAGTTCCGTTGAGATGCGAGAAGCCCTAGTCTCAGGAGGACTTGTTGAACATTGTGGACATAAACTTGGGAATCATAAAAGGAATCCAGGCGTCAGCCCCAAACAAGTCTACTCTATGCAGGGACACTTTCTCTTTGCCCAGTCCCAGAGTCTAAACACCTCTTCCCCATAGGAAGACAGAATAGGTAAACTTAACATTTACTCAGAAAATAGTACAGCTTCTCTCCTAAATCCGGATAGCATTGGGTGAATCTCAATAAGTTCATGCTTTGATTATGGGATTAGCCCCATGAAATCAACAAAGTAATAACTATCAGTGGGTAGATATACATTGATGGACTGACTAGGCATTGCCAGAAAAACACGTTTCATAATAAATAATGTAGTTCCGTGTGACATGTCTACTGTACGAGACTCTCCTAAATCAACCTGCAGTTTCCTCCAATATTACAGAGTCATGGAAGGCGTTCCAGCATCAAACCCTCGGCTGGAGCCAACGAGTTTAATTATGCGCTAGCCTGTAAACGAAGACTGCATCGAACACTCGCTCGGAGATCTGCTCAGCATGCCCAAAATGTTTTAAAAAACAAACAAGACACTCGATTCCAGCAAAGATACTCACGGTAGACGCTCCTTTTCGCCCGTGGGTTCATCATCTGGGGGTGTTTTCATCAGGACTTGTCATGCTTTTGATCTTTAACGTTGTTCTTCCTCCAAGGTTTCTTGTCCGTAATGTCCAAAACAGAGTCACTTGCCCTGACAAGCCACCGTCCCATACTGTTTCTTATTTGTGTGTGAATGTTACCCTGTAGATCAATTTCCTGTCCAAAAACACTCAAGATGAACAAACGCTGCTCTGTGCAAGCAAAATGCACTACTCAAGTACTCTGTTTTTGCAGTTTAGTCCAGGAAGAGAACCCTGATTAAAACGAGGGATCATATCCCAGTTGTTCCAAGGAACTTAAAAGACAGACGCGCCTTCCTCATGAGTGGGCTTATCAAAGTTGCTAGCGCTGTTCGTTCTCACTGGCTGGCGGCTGCCGCACTGCTTACACACAAATCATCCGTGTGCCTTGTGCGACTTAAAGACCCACCCGATGGCCCCAGCAGCAGGAGCACAAACTTTATTTTCAAATCAGGCTTCGTGTGCTTTGAAGTTCACGATGCTTTCCGTTCCTGAAAGGACAAAGAGATCTCCGTGGTCAAGGCTGGTTTTTAAGCTCATGTGCTTGCTAAGCGCAGTGGCAGGCAAGCAGCCGTTCTGTGCCTGGTGCACTATGGCTGGAACCTATTAACACAAACAGACGAACCGCTGGCCCCGGTCCATACCGGCATTTACTTGATTTTTTTTTCACCTTATATAATTGCATTGATTATTTTTTCTTCTCTCTCTCTCTCTCTCTCTCTCTCTCTCTCTCTCTCTCTCTCTCTGACATTAGGGATGGTACCGGTTTTATGACCTGGTTTGTTTTCAGTGGGTTGGGATAGAAAAGGGGAGAGGGGGAAATTGGAGTAAAGTTTTTGGGGGGGAGGGTTTACTGAGATAAGAAAGCAATTAAATCAGAGACCATAAATGTGTAGCAAACTTCGAGAAGTAGAGTGCGCAGCAAAGGGGACAGCAGAAGAGAGTGAGGGAGAGGGGAGAGAGGTGCCTTGACCATCAGCAGAAACTCTTAACGTGTTTTCTTACTGTTGGGAAGGAAAACTACTCTGGTTTGCATAACCCCCTACCAGTCTGCTCAAACCACCAAAATCAGCCCTCGTGTCATCCAATACCAGACCCAGACTGTGGAAACACATCCGTCGGTGCTCTGCTAAAGCCGTAACAAAACACAGCTGAGCAGGTAGCATGAGGTGGCGGGGGGACCCCGAGGTAGCACAAGCCGTGTTGTGGAGCTTCCAGGCCAGATCTTAAGCATGTGGGCTCACGACGACGATGGCACCAGGTGATCTGATGTATCAAATGTCGGTGAGGAGTAACCTCATCCTTCCATCAGAGACAGCTCACGCTACTGAAATTGTGCAAGAGACACGTTTTTGCCCCCATGTGATAAAAAGAATCCCCCCCCCCGTGCACCCATGTGTGGGCACAATGTACATAGCATGCTATCTCGGCTGGGTTTCTCAGAGCCGAGAGAGGGTTTGAACTCTGCTCCCTGGACACCATTTGCTAGATGACGCTGGTTTCATGGTAGAGTTGCCTGTGCAGAGGGGACTGGAAAAGGAAGCATAACAAACAGTCATGCTCACTGGACCAGTGTGTGACCTCTGACCTTTGTCTCATAAACCTGCTCTCGGCCGGGCTATAATCTGATGAAGCTGCCAGCCACCGGAACCCCAAAGAATAAACAAAATCAGATGGCGCTTACGGCATACGCTTTAAGGAAAGCTTTCTGATGTCTGTGTCAAGGAGCACCTTAGCGAAACGTCAGATGATTCGGTGCTGAGGGGTGATGTTGCTTTAAGCCAGCCCCTGAGCATGGGCCAATGGGGAGGAGAGCAGTACCCAATGGCTGTGTGTTCATCTTTTATATTCGCACATGAAGAGGCCACCAGAGTGATAAGGATGTTAGCGAGGACAGGTGGAACAAAAGTCACTCTGGGAATAACAAACGTTTTGTAAACTGTGAGGCTGAGAGATAAGGCTTGTATTAGCCAGGGTTCGCTAGAAGAACAGAACTGATAGAGTGAAGATGGGTGGATGGGTGGGTGGATGGATGGGTGGGTGGGTGGATGGATGGGTGGGTGAGTGGGTGGGTGGGTGGATGGGTGGATGGATGGGTGGGTGGATGGGATGGATGGATGGATGGATGGATGGATGGATGGATGGATGAGTGGGTGGGTGGATGGATGGGTGAGTGGGTGGATGGGTGGGTGGGTGGATGGATGGATGGATGAGTGAGTGGGTGGGTGGGTGGGTGGGTGGATGGATGAACAGACAGACAGACAGGTATATAGATTAATATAACTACATAGATAACATAGGTACATCGGTAAATAGATACTTAGGCAGACAGATAGACAGACAGATTTTTAGAGTGGCTCTCAGGCTTGGTCCAGCAGGTCCAACAGTGGCTGTCTACCACTGGAAAGTTAAAGAATCCAGTCATAGTTGTCCAGTCCGTGAGGCTGGATATACTGGCTGGTCTTCAGTATATGCCGGAAGCCCAGAGAATTAGGCCCTGATGCCAGTGAAGGAATGAACTTGCCAGCAAGGGTGAGGCCAAGTAGGCAGTGAGCAAGGGCTTCCTTCTTCCCTGGGCTTTGTATGGGCAGCCACCAGAACGCATTGCCCACATTTAAGGTGGATCTTCTCACCTCAAAAGATCCGAATTAAAGGTGGAGCTTCCTAAGTGTTTTACCTAAGAAAAGCCCCTCACAAATGTACCAAATGGCTTGGGTTTTAGTTAATCACTGATGCAGTCAGGGTGCGAACCAAGAACAGCATCAGGGGGATGAATCTAGTATTGGTAGAAGGTCCCTGTGGTACAGAAAGGGAACTGTAGTTACTGTCGGGGCCATTTCCACTTGCCAAGCGTCTGCAGTGCCCTAGGCAACGTGCTAAGAACACAATTTTGTGTTTAAAATACTATTGTGAGCGTGCCCAGGAGCTGAGAGAGCAGTTTTCGATGGTTGGCCAACTCAAGGCTGATGTCGGAGCGGAGTGTGCATGAGAAGGTGGAATCTGACACACAGGAGCTGGACGTCCGTCCAGGGCGGTGGAGAAGGATCAAATGGTAGGTTATGCAGAGAAAACAGTGCACCGATGGCAGTAGGTGATGTGGTCCCCACTTGGTTTCTTTTCTTGGGTCATCTAAAGAGACAGACCAAGTCCCATCCACGTCAACATCTCAAGCCTCGCAAGTGAATGTCCACCTAACGGATTTCTGAGCAGCAAACAACACTGACCCTCTGATCCCCAGCAAGGGGTGTGTGTGTGCGAACAGCCTGCTTCAGCGGTATCCTGTTCCCTCTCCCAGCAAGGAGCCTTGTTCAAAGTGTGTCTGAACATCAAGACTGTTCAGAGTTTACTCCCTCCCTCTGTTTCTGCTGAGTCTCCTGAGTCAGGTGAATGGCATTTGAAAATCCTGGCACAGGACGCAAACCTCAACTGCTCTCTCCTAGTGGGAGCCAAACACAGACCTTTCCAGAGGCGTGAAAACACGCAGCCACGTTGGTTTGGCGTTCTTTCCTCGGGCCGATCTCCTTGCTGGTGCTAGCCAGCACCACACAGAAGTCTTAAGACATGAGCCATCTCCACGGAATTTTAACTTCTGCCAAAAACAAGAGGGATTGGAAATTTCGTGAGACGGGCTATTCTCAGGAGGTTTCCATCCCAGATTCCCAATGTGCACGGCTCAAATAAGTATCTGTCAGCGGTGCCAGCTTCCTGAGGTCCACGGATGCACTTCCTTTCCACTGACAGCTAGGCATCCAGACCTCAGGGTGACAGTCACTTCAAGGGTTGTCGGAAATATCTGCTCCTTACCAGTCATGGGTCTGCTGGCCTTCGTGGAAATGGCCTTAGAATGTCATCGGTAACACAAACATTGGGTTTGAATGTCCTCAGATCACACTCGATTTTTAGATGAGACATATTTATGTATTCATTCCAAAAAGCAAACCAACCTATCCTGGAGCGACCCTTCAGTTATTTCCTTTGGTTTTGCTTTCTTCCTTCTCTCTTTTTCTCCTGGGCAACTTGAGGGTTTTTTTGTTTGTTTGTTTGTTTGGTTTTTGTTTTTTTGTTTTTTTTGTTTTTTAATATTTGGGAAGGAACCTGGGGAGATGGCTCAGTGGATTATCCTAAGCAGGAGGACCTGAGTTTAGATCCCAGCACTTATGGGAAACAGCCAGACATGGCCACAAATCTCTGGAAGCCCAGTGCTGGTGGGTGCTGGGAGGCCAGAGGAAGGAGGATTTCTCGGACCCAACGGCCAACTAATCTAACCTCAAACTGTGGAGGTCTTGGAGTTCAGTGAAAGACCATGTCTCAAAGGAGTAAGGCAGAGAGTAACAGAGTAACACACTAAAACGTCCTCCTCTGACCTCACAGGCACACGCATGAGTGAGCACAACCACAAATACAGGGGCACACCTATGCTTACACTGCACACATCCACAAATACACATGCACACCCATGCATACACTGCACACATCCACAAATACACGTGCACATCCATGCATACACCGCACATATCCACAAATACATGTGCACACCCACTGCACACATCCACAAACACATGGGCACACCCATGCATGCACTGCACACATCCACAAATACATGGGCACACCCATGCATACACCATACAAATTCACAACTACACTTGCACACCCATGCATACACCACACACATACACAAATACATGTGCACACCCATGCATACACCACACACATACACAAATACATGTGCACACCCATGATACACCACACACATCCACAAATACATGGGCACACCCATGCATACACTGCACACATCCACAAACACATGGACACACCCATGCATACACCACACACATTCACAAATACATGGGCACACCCGTGCATACACCATACACATTCACAAGTACACTTGCACACCCATGCATACACTACACACATACACAAATTACCACACAACTATATCCTGAGGCATATTCAATTGTAGCTACCTGAGCTCCTCCTAGTTGTCTATTTTCCACAAGAAAGACATACATATTTTCTTAAAACTGTATTTCTCTGTATAAATGTTTGCCTGTACTTGCACTGTGTGAAACCCCCTGGAATTAGAGATGGCTGTGAGCCACCATGTTGGTCCTCTGCAAGAGCAGGATGTGCTCTGGCCTGCTGAGCCATGTCCCTGAAAAGTCTGTCTTAAACACAGCTACGACTCCACTGCAGGGGCCACTGAATCTGTTGACCACCACTTCGGGCTGTGTCTGCTTCTCACCTCCATGGTCTAAAGAATGAGCATTTCTTTCCCCCACCCCAGAATATTTTTATTTAAAAGTTTTCGAGAACTTCATGTATGCATGCTGCATCTACACCGTATCAACTCTTTTTCTTCCGCTTCTAACTCCTCCCATTCTGCCTATCTCCCTCTCAAGTTCATAACCTCTTCATTCATTATTACTGCTACACACACGCACACACACACACACACACACACACACACACACCACACATACACACACACACATACACACGCACACACCTTACTGAGTCCATTTAGCGTTGCTCATATGCACATGTGCTTAGGGCTGACCTCTTGGGATCGAATGATCTATGCAATTTGTCCTTGGCAGACAAATTCTTCCCCTTCTTAGCAACCATTGACTGCCTGTAGCTCTTCACCCAGGTAATGGGGCCCTGAGAAAATTTACCCACCCACACTGGCATGTCACCTTGTGTGGTCACTATGTAAGTCCTGTTTAGGTAACCATACCATTGAGGCTTCACAGCTGTGAGTGCCCTGTCAGGTCGAAAAGACACTATGTAGCCACAGGCATCGTGATCTTTTGGCTCTGACAGGCTTTCTGTCCCCTCTCCCTTCATTTTGCTTGAGTTTCAGGAGCAGGGCACTTCTTGCTGTTCATTGTTCTGTGGGTCAGTGTGACAAATGCAGCTTCATTAGGGCTTGTCCCAGCATGTTGGGTAGGGGACTGATAACCTGAGCTGGGTGCTTTAATATGGCATTGGTTGACTGCATGCTGGTCTAAGTCAGGCTCAGCTGGGACAATTAAGTCCTCCACCCTGTGTCTCTTACATTTGCATGTCTTTCATATAGGCAAGCCCAGGCATGTTCCTGGCTTTGTTTGAGGATAGTTTGAAGGCAATCATAGGTGACTGAGGAATTGGGACCATACGAGGATATTATAAAGCTTCTGCTGAAGCCAACTTATAAAGGTCACAACTGACTCATACAAAGCATGAGGCCAAGCTTAGTCAACCCAGGAAAGCACTTGCTACCAAAGAAAGTCAGTCAGCCGCAGGCATACTAAGAGCAAAGCCCGTTATCCCAGAAGATGGTTCTACTTAGCAGTGGGAGCCCAGCAATGCGAGGCCCTGAGTTTGGATCTCTAGCATGCACATTAAACCCAGACATGGCCACATGCACCTGTCATCGCAGCCCTGGGTGGGCCAGGACACAAGGACTGTTAGGCACACTGGCCACCCAGCTTAGGCCCAAACTAGAAAGCTCTGAGTTCAATCAGGTTCAGTCAGTGAGAGATCCAGCCTGACTCCAGGGAACAAGGCAATGAGGATACCTGACATCATCCTCTGTTCTCCACATCTGCACATACATGTACACATAACACAGAGAGAGACAGAGAGAGAGAGAGAGAGAGAGAGAGAGAGAGACAGAGACAGAGACACAGAGACAGAGACACAGAGACAGAGACAGAGACAGAGACAGAGAGAGACAGAGAGACAGAGACAGAGAGAGACAGAGACAGAGACACAGAGAGACAGAGACACAGAGAGAGACAGAGACACAGAGAGAGACAGAGACACAGAGACAGAGACAGAGACACAGAGAGAGACAGAGACAGAGAGACAGAGAGACAGTGACAGAGAGACAGAGATAGAGACAGAGACAGAGAAAGTAAAGTCTATTACATTCAAATTCCTTGGACAGGGTGATGTGTTTATAAAAAGGTAAAGAGAGGACATGCACCAGGTTTTGGCACCAATGTTGTGCTGATAGAAAGATAAAGAGAGGGGGGATTATGTTCTCTGGGGGCCTGGGGGAAGCGGGTGCCTCAGCAGGCCCATACTGAGACATCCCTTCCCTCTGAGGGACCAACCACACAACGGTATAGTACGGAACAGAGTTTATTCAGGACATGGAGAGGGGAGATAGGAGGATAGTAGGGCAGAGAAAGAGAGAGAGAAGGAGAGAAATAGAAGAGTAGAGTAGAGGCCGGCCATGAGCACATGGAGAGAAGGGGGGAAGGGAATGGGGAGAGAGGGGACAAAGGGGGAAGAGGGGAAGAGCAAGAGAGTGAGGAGGGGACAAGCAGCCTCTTGTACAGTGTTGGGTTACCTGGCTGTTGCCAGGTAACTGTGGGGGTGGAGCTTAGACAGAATGCTAACCTAGGGTCTTACACAATAAGAGATCTATGAGGGAATTGGCCTTCAGTCCCCACACAGAAGGACGTGAAAGCTCTGACATGGATGGGAATATCCCAGGACCAAAACACTAAATATGGGGCCCTTGTCAGAGGCTGAGTTGCAGGCTGGCCCAGTGACAGAATCGAGGTATACATAAGGAAAGCCAAATGAATCCAACAAGCAGGGTAGAGGGAAAGTTAGCAACTGCCAACAGGACAGTAACTAAGGAAGGGGCAGGGGGCAGGCCTCTGGAGCGGTCTTAGTGTGGGTGGATGGGGGTAGGCTAGCAATCAGCTTCCGAGTGGCAAAGAAAGTGGTGCAGCAGGGTTAGGCAGAAAGGCCTGGAGAGCAGTGTGGACTGATCCCAGCTAATCACCCCGCAACGGGGCTCCCTTCAACAACCTCCAACCCATGGTTCCCCTCGAGGAATAACTACCCAGTATGCCCAGGTCTGAACATCTTAGAAAGCAGCCTGAAATTTTATGTAGTAGTTTCTTACTTTAAAATTCTTTAAAAGACTTGGCAGGAGGAGAGGGAGGTGCCTGGGGTCAGGGGAGACTCCATCCGTAGTGTACTGACCTTGAAGTACAAGGAACCGCACGTGATCCTCAGAACTCTTCCTTTTGAAAACCCCAAAACATGACACCGTGCACCTGTAGCCCCCATGGTTGGGAAGGTAACACAGGCAGATCGATTCCTGGAGCCTGACACCCCGGCATGGTAGCCAATACAATGGGTGATCTCCAGGCTCAATGAGAGAACCTGTCTCAAAAAGCAACATATGCACACAGGTTTTTCCCTGTTTGTGTACACACACACACACACACACACACACACACACACACACACGCACACACGCACACACACATGCACACACGCTGAAAAGCATCTGCAGCAATGCTCTCCCCCCAAAGGTGGCCACCCCGTCAGTCAGTGTAGAGCTCTTATTTCCACAGGGTGACCTTCGCTCATCTTAACTTTACTCCACATTCAAGTATTTGGGTCCTCTATCAATGAATTAAATTATCCGAAACTAGGGTATAAATCATTAGCAATGGATTATTCAGAAACAAACACAATTAAGAGGATCTTAGAAATATTCTACTAACCAAAGTTGTTTGTTCCTGACAGGAACTAACTATGGTGCCCAGGCTGGCCTTAAATTCCCCATCCTTTCTTGGCCTCCCAAGGGCTGTGGTTTCAGGCTCACACACAGTTATGCTAGGCTCCCAAGCTCCTCCTTTCCAGTAGTATGTCTACCTCCATATAGAGTTCTTGTGAGTCTGTCAAGAGCTGTAACTCAGAATCAATTGTCCTCATCCCTCTACATCAGATTCTGGATATTTTATTCCATAACTGATTATCTGAAAATATGTTGACCTAATTATTTATCTATGTGGGTCTTTTTTTATTAGTTGGCTGGTTAGGTAGTCAGCCAGTTATTGAGTTAGGGTCTTACTATGCAGCCAAGGCTGGCCATGATGCTTCATGAATCAGGCTAACTCATAATCCTCTGCCTCACCCCCAAGCGTCAGAAATACAGACACAAACCACCATACCTGGCTTAGTCTGATCATTTTAAAACGATCCCTTTCGTAGCTAACTTCTAGAGCTTTCTAGAAAGCACACGTATGACTTAGTACTTCGATCTTGTTCCTCCAAGACTCCTGCCTACACAGGTCTATTAGGACAATAGAGTTTTAAACTCTCAAAATAGATGTGATAAGGACCTTGCAGATACAACTTTTGACTTTAGTGCTTTTCCTTTTCAATTCTGTGGGGGTCTGAAAACCCAGTCCTGCTTGGGGGGAGGGTGAGCAGAGACAGACTAGTGAAGGGGTGCTTGCAAATAAAGGTTTCTGTGTTTTAATCAATGCCCATAAGCTGTGCTGTCACTGGGCAGAGGACAGACTGATCTTCTATTACCTTCTAGCAAAACAGTATTAACATTTTAGTGATTTGGTTTTTATTCTTATCTCTCTGTCCTTAAAGAAGAAAGTGCATTGCACACGTACACACATACACATCACAAACACAATGCATGCATCAAAAAGGAAAGGAATATTAATTTTCAGGCTAAATCAGTATCATTTACTTAAACTTCATCATTTTTAAACTAGACCATTTGCACATGTGCCTGTAGTAAAAAATAAGATATCCACTCCCCACCTGTGTGGGAACACTTGGAAACAGTGACCCACACGAGATAAAACATGCCTGTAATCTAATATGTAGTATGTAGTTGTCCAGCTTTGCAGGGAACCACATAGGTATGCATGTTTTGTTGCTGTTTTTGATGTGTGATTGCCTTCTATGGCCCCAGGTAGCTTCTAACTATCAAACTTTCTTCTTTGGCTTTCTGAGTACTGTTATAAGCAAGCATTAACACTTATGGAAAATATCTCTCTCTCTCTCTCTCTCTCTCTCTCTCTCTCTCTCTCTCTCTCTCTCTCTCCTATTGTGTGTGTGTGTGTGTGTGTGTGTGTAGTTTTTAATTTAAATTCTTGCCTCTAGACTCCCCAACCATGGGTGAAAACATTGAGACAATGCCACCTGTGCTACAAGGGGCACAGGGACTTGACCTTGGACACTTGGGACCATTACGAAGCATCTGTAGTGTCCTCAGAGAATGTCCTTCCATGCTTGTGCCCCTGTGCTCTAGGTCTGGCTCATAGCCCCCAAGAATGGAATGGAAGTTGAGACTGGAGGACAGAAGCAACGTGTTCCTGTGGCTGTCCAAGGCTGGTACAGTGGACATCCCACAGGGCTAGAGATGACAGGAACACCTCCTTTCTGGGCTGGCATAGGATGAGTGGCATCATGTGGAGGGCAGTGTCCTGTATGTGGCTCACTTGTCATTTCACTGTGAGCAACGCTGCCTCTGTCTCCACAATGGGGACCCAAATGACCCTCGTTCTCAGAGGAAGCTCAAGGGGGAAATGCAGGAAGAGCCAACTGCATGCGTTCCACAGTACTCACCACGCCACGGTGAGAAGACCGGAAGCTGTGTAGACACTGTGTCCCGTCAAACACGATGGGTGTTTACCATGTTCCATCTTTTGCTGGGCCCTGAGATGCAGGGGCGTGGATGTGGGTAGTCAGTCAGAGGGATGTCTCCAAAGAGAGGAGAGAAAACAAGGATGGTGAGAGAGCTAGGGCCTGGTCTTGCTGTGGATTTTTTTTTTTTTTTTTTTGGAGTGGGGAGTGAAGGGGACTCCAGCCAATAGAAAGCAGTTATTAGTGAGTTAGTGACTACACTGGATGTTCAGGAGCCCAGGGTAGCACTAAGCCTTTCTCTGGATGAGATTTTAAGAACAAAAACCACATTCTGGGTTAACGTACTTCCGTTAACAAGAATGGTTAGCCAGAAGCAGAATTACAGGAGCAGAAAGGCAAGGTTGGTACATTTAGAGAGTATCCCAGAACTGTGGACTTTGATGGATTAGGTCTTTGTTTTCATTTCTGGCGGGTGGCAGGTGCTTTTGTGAAAAAATATCCTGAGGTTCCTTTGAGATGTCTGCCCGGATATTGGCTGTGGAGAATCATCTAGCCCTATACCCCACGTTCCACACAGGAGGCCCAGTACGTCGACCCTCCTTACTCACAAGCACAAATGCAAACTTGGTAAGAGCAGAGTTCTGTCAGCTGTGGGACCTGCAGTAAGAAAGGACATGGTTGCCTTGGGGGGCAAGGAGACCACACGGGGGAGAGCAAGAGGACTGGAGATGTTAGAGACCCAGATATCAGTGTGGCATCCAAAAAAAGCAGGGCTAGCATTCCACTTGGAGTGACTCTACTTGGTAAAGCATATTGCTTTGATCCCACAGAAATTATTGAACTTGACCTTGAACCCAGTATAAAGCTATTGGAAGAGTCCAAAGACCACCAATTCCTGACTTGCTTTAGATGAAATAATAGCTTAACAACTTAAAGGATCATGGGAAAGGCACATCTCACACTGACTGGCACCTCACCCACTCCCTCCCTTATTCTCTTGTGGTGACGGCTTTAGAATTCTGGTTTCTTTAAAAAAGCACAGAAATATTCTAAGTATATGTTTTCAACCCAGTGCGGGTTGCGGGGGGTCTGCTCCAAACTGCCCATAGCAGTTGACAATGATTTGCCTGCTGCCCTAGCAGGGGAGTGATTTTGCCACCTGCAGATGGTTTCTACAGTTGTGTGATGTAATTGCTAGGGTCCTGTATGCTGGGGGGGGAGGGTCGTTGGTGGATGTTTGGTTGTTGTTGTTGTTGTTGTTGTTGTTGTTGTTGCTGCTGCTGGTCATGATTTGTTATGTAGTCACGCACAAAGAAACAACAACAAGAAGAAATTGGATATCCTGGTGGTGAAACTCAAATTTGTCCCGAAGAACTCGATCTTCCCTAATCCACAGGAAATAGTCTAATGATAATGTTGCCCCTTAACACCCCCTGATTTTATTCAGGGATCTCTTTCCTTTCCTCTACCATTTTTTTTCTCTCTTATCTAGTGTTAAGGGGTGGAAGGGGTGGAAGTAAGAAGAAATCACAAAGTCACCAAAGACCAACTACATTCTGTAAATGTTTCACCGTCCAGGACAAATGAGCCATCTTCCCAAAACAATTTCATCCATTCCTAGGCATTGGGAGCTTGGCTTTTCCTAACAACATTGTTTCTACCTAGGAGAAGTTCAAATACAAACTGTTACAACATCATTTCTCTTCCTTCCCAACAATAAGAGCATGAAGGGCTTGGGTGTTTGCTTGTTTGGTTGGTTTGGTTTGGTTTCCCCTATGAGACCTTTTAAAACTATTTTTGAGTGAAAGGAATGTGGTCATAAACCATTTTTCTTCATTAACCTTTCCATGAAATACAGTACTGCATTGAAATACTCAGTCCCCTGTTTGAATATCTGTAAGGCTTAAAGCATTTCTCCCTCTGACATTATTATATTTGTAAACTTATTTTATTTGCGTGATTTGGGGTTGATGTGTGTCTTTCCCTACTAGACTGCAAGACAGTTGGAGTTTTCTGTCCAGTAAGATCCTCTCCTGACGTAAGTGAGCAGTTCCTAATTATTTTCAGTGAATGGATGAATATCTAAAATCTAATTAACTCCTTCTTACACATATTGACAAAAAGAATTAAAAGCAGAAGAAAAAGACAGATACAAAAAGGCCCAGAAAAGTGCCAGGCCCTGCCCAGTCACAAAGCTGCTTTCCGACAGAGTTCTTCAATGGTTTTTGAAGGAGGCCTCAGCCCTCCTTGAGCCTGTGTGTTAGATTATAATTCACTGTGATGATGTCTCATGGGCCAGAAGTATGCATTAATTCCGGGTTTTCTCCCACAGACATATGCTTAACTGAAGAAATACCAAAGATACTTGCTCCCAGGATTTCTTGACATTTACCCTCCTATTGAGAGACACTGAATTAGTTCACCTTCTGTTGAAAGCCGGCACCTTGGGCCTATGCTGCTCTATTGAAATGGCTGCTTTAAAACGGCTCATTTATTTCCACTGCAGTATTTGGTAACTCAGTGACAGGATCGTTTTATATATGCTCTAAAACTCAATAAGAATCAAGTTTCCAGTCCTCAGGAATACACGGAATGAAACCATCGCAGTGGATAGGCACTCCCAGGTTCAGTGCATGGAATGAATTGGAAGGTCTGTCTCCTTAGGAACTCACAGGGGCCCAGAAAATCGTACACAGATAAAAGAGGAACACTATGGTCTGAAATGACCTGTCCCCCAGTTTCCTGTTCTGAACCTTTGGTCCCCAGCTGGTGGCTTTGTTCTGGAGTGTTCTGGAAAGAAGTAGGCCACACTGTAAAAGTCTTCACCCAGCATGAATGATGGCTCCCCTATAGTCACAAAGATGGAAACCCCATCGATAACACCCCCAAACTAGACACCCTAGCACTCCTGAGACCAGAGCATATACAGTTGGAGCAGAATTGTACCGAATGTCTAGCAGGGGCAGCTGTAATCTCAGGTGAAAATCCAACAGGACAACAAGCCTGACAGCCTGCCCTGTACCCCAGTCACTGAGGGGACATCAACAGTCAACAGACCTCAAGGGTCTCCAGAGACAGTCATAGGTGTTCTGATCACGATGGTGGCTCTTGTACTCCAAGGAAGCATTCTACAACACGAAGCAATGTAGTGCTGTGAGTGCCTGGCCACTGGGATTGATGGACCCTTGGCTAGCACTGTACTGGGGTCACCCTGCATAGCCTTCACCTCGGGCACCCCAGGATGCCTTATTAGGGAATTAGCTGTTGGGGTTTCCCCCTGACAAGAGCTCCTTCCTCAACATCAATTGTCATAATGGAGATCATCAAAGCCCCTAAAACTCAACCCACATTCTTATGTCCCCACCGAATAAACCATTTCCCAACCCTCTAGTTAATGTTGTCCTATTTGCCTAGTGACTAGGTGTCATACACTGCTTCTGTCTTACATTCCTGGTCTCCTCAGGAGGCCCTGCCACTCGGACAGCAGGTCACCAATGGCCTAACTCCTCACTCACATTAGGGTCAGTGCAACTGCTATCCTAAAACTCATCTCTGGTTTTGTCACATCCGATCACCTAAGCCAAATGTTGCAGGGATTCATTCCTTTCCTCACAAGGTCCCAAGGACAAACCAAAGTATGATTCCATCAAAGTTCAGTCAGAGGAAACCACGAGCCCATTGCACTTACAGAATATGGTTGAGTTGTCACCTACTGGGGTGTGGACGACACAGAAGAACCAGCATAGGGAAAACTGACGCAGCAGGCATCATAGCTTCTCCAACATCCTCATAGGTCTCCTCCCCGAGTAACCTCCACACCTACATATTATAGCCCTTCCTGAGGCTCCAACATGGCTGCCTGCAGTTGAGATGACACTGTGTCAATGAGAAAAGCATGGGGAATGCAGGTGAGGGTTCAGTGACCTTCCTCTGACAAAATGTCAACATCCCCAAGCCCTGTCATGACGGGCTCTTGCAAGCAAGCCCAGTCCATCTGACAAAGACAGTGGCTGTCTGCTCATAGGACCTCGGTGGACATGGCTCCTTTGCAGAGGGTCTGAAGTTTAAGTCATGTTGCCACCCAAGCACTTTGCAATCTGTTTTGAAATATAGACCCCACTGAGGGAAAAGTCTCCTCATACTGAGCTTTCAAAGGACGCCGACATTTGTAAAATGCAGTAGAACTCCATGGCCCCACAGGAAGTGCTGGACAGCACACATCGATTCAGAGTACAGAGGTCACAGTGGTTACCACGGGAGCACTGAGAACTTCCTTACACATCTATGCGTCCTGAATAGGATGTCTACAGTGAAGCTCAACACAGAGCCTGTCCCACAAATTCCAACTGAATGTGGCTAAGGTCAGTGCCCTTTGCAACGAATGGACTTTCAAATGTTCCCCACCTGTGTTCTCTAGCGAGCCAACCACCTCTCAATGCCACGCTGCTTGGGCTGCTCACGTCCCTAGGAGCTTGACGTGCATATGTTCTCGCTAGAAAAGAGGGTCTATGGTTTATGGTGATTTCTTTAAAAATCAGTGCACACTCTCTGCTGTAGAGAACATAGGGCAATGCTTTTGGCCTTAATTTTCATTTCTTTTATACCATACTCTGGGTCATGAGTCCAATGGTGCCATTTAAAAAAAAAAAATACACGACGGTAATACCCAGGCTTGTAACTTGTTCCACACGCTCAGCATGTTTCCTAAAGTAATCCCACATTCATTTCTCTGGCCTAGTGTTTAGCTCATGACATCTGTGGGCTGTTTTCCCTGTGTTCTCATGATTTATTTTGGTGTCCACGTGAACTTGCTCTGTAAAAGCAGAAAGGAATTTGCTCAGACTCCTTTCTCTCCGGGGCCATCTCGTGGGGTCTCACAGACCATTAGGCTTCCTGTACATAGAAGAGTCCTTCTGACCCTGGGAACTTGGGAGTGAAATCAAGCTAGTTCCAAACCATGAGTCACTAAGAGACCAGTGGAAAGGTATCCTTACCGACAAAATGGCTGCAGAAACCCGCAAAGGCTTCTCTTTTAGCAGCACCCTTCAGCCTATGGGTGAGTCTAACTGAGAGTTCAAATGTTTATTAATTTGTAATAAACACATAAGAATTGCTTTGTGTAGGCCATGCACTGCTGTGAACACCAGAGGAGATCAGGGGTGTGAATCGTTTATCCTTCCGTGGCTTTGCATTTGTGGAAGAGAAAGGCAAACAGCAGAGTGGACCACAGGTAGCACCATGCTGGGATGCAAGGACAGAGAAATGGGGTCCCAAGGTGAGCTACGTTACCACTTGGTTGTGACCTTTGAGGCGTGTGATGGTTTGTATATGCTTGGCCCAGGGAGTGGCACTATTAGAAGTTGTGGCTTGAAGTAGGTGTGTCACTGTGGGCGTGGGCTTTAAGACCCTCATCCTAGCTGCCTGGAAGCCAGCCTTCTCCTAGCAGCCTTCAGATGAAGATGTAGAACTCTCAGCTCCTCCTGCACCATGCCTGCCTGGATGCTGCCCTGTTCCCCGCCTTGGTGATAATGGACTGAACCTCTGAACCTGTAAGCCAGCTCCAATTAAATGTTGTTCTTATAAGAGTTGCTTTAGTCATGGTGTCTGTTCACAGCAGTAAAACCCTAAGACAAGGAGTGACATGGGAAGAAAACAAGGTCGATACCTGGAGAAGACAGAGTGCAGACCCAAGAAACATGCTGTGGGCTAAGGTCTGGGAGATGCATCTGGGCTACTTAAGGGAGTCGTGCAGCAGGAACAGGGTACTGGGAGGTAGCAGACCAGGCAGGACTGTGAAAATGGAGGCAAGGCTCTCACACCAGCTTATAAAGGAGCTCACAGAAGTTTGGGTGGGGTGGTGAGCCCTGTTCCCTGCTGAGGATAATCTGTCATGAGACCGGAAACCAGTGAGGGGGGCTGCCATGTCCCTCAGGCCACACAACATGAAAAGTTGGGTTCGGGTAGCAGAGAAGATGGTTAAATTCAGAGAAGTAATAGGATTTGCTGTTGGCTTGGTCGCAGCTCCAGAGAGAAAAGTCAGCCAAAGACATCTTGGTGCTTGAGGCCTACACAATGAAAGGATGAGGTTACACTGACAGAGACTACAGTGGAGGGAATCTGAGAGGGATGTACAGGACCTGAGAGTTGGACATTGCTTCCAGGAAATCCATTAAGGACCAAATGTTTATTGTGAATGAGAGTCTATGTTTGGAGCCTAGAATTCACTGCGATAGTTGGGTTAAGAGATAGAAACTGGGAGACCAGAGGCAGATAAAGTCAGACAGGTGTGGGCCCCTGCCCAAGGGAAACCTTGGGACATGTCTAGGATTTTAAAGCACAGAAGAGACAACCAAGAGAGAGTAAGGAGGGATCGAGAGAAGGTAAAAGATTGGGACAGGGTTCAATAAATGCTCAGCTGCCGCTGCTGGATCAAGGACAGTCAGGAGTGAATGCCTCCTTAGAGGTCACTGAGAGCGACCTCGGGAAGAGCCACTTACTAGAGTGTTTAGTGGGAAAGCCTGGTGCTGTGTATTCAAAAGAGAGTCAGAGAGATGTTTTACAGAAACTATTTTGAGCTGTGCTATAAAAAGAAGGCGAAAATGGGACAGACGTCGACTGGAAGGGAAAGAGAACTCAAGGAGGATGCTCAAAACCATTGTTTTCTGTTTAATGATGGGGGAATGGTGCCCAAACATAAAGCAGCAGACAGGACAGGAGGGAGACACAAACATGATGTAGGGGGTAGATCTGATACAAGACATCGATGATGCTGGTGATGGTGATGATGCTGGTGATGCTGGTGATGATGATGATGATGGTGGGGAGTGTTGTGAAGAAGGGGAGATGCTCAAAAGAGTCAGGAGAAAACATTCTACGCCAACCCCAAGCCAGTTCTCCTAAGAACACAATGAGAACCGGCACTTTCTCCTCCAGATACAGGGACAACGCCCGAGAATCTGCATCTCTAACACATTTCCATGGGGCATTGCGGGCCTTTGTCAGAGGCCAAAGCTGCAGAGCAAATGCCTCTTCAGGATAAAACGCCTGCTCAGGAGATTCTAGTTTTGTGGCTTTCAAATCCTACAGCCAACTAAATTTGTTTCCTTAGTTCTTGTGCGGGGGTGCCCTGTTATATCCATGTCTGTGTGCCTTGTGCCTGCCTGGCACCCGTAGAGGCCAGAAGAAGGCCTTAGAGTCCTTGGAATGGGAGGGACAGACACCTGCGTCACATAGAATTCTTCCCATTTTTAAAAATCAATTTTAACAACGTTTGACAATTCTTCGCTAGACCGCTCAGTGGTTAAGAGGACCCAGGTTCGGTCCCCATCACACAACTGTCTGTACGTCCAATTCTGAGGAGTCTAAGTCTTCTGCCTTCTGTGGGCACAAGGCACATCTGACACAGACATAAATGTAGCAGGCCACCCACACACGCAAGTTCGTACAACACATTTTTAAGAATTCAACACTGAACCCAACTCACTTCACTCTACCCTGTTTCTTTGTGCTTTGTGGGAGGGGTGTTCACTTCAAATACCGGAAGTTAAGTGTGTGCTGTGTCACAGTGAGAGACCAAACATATGTTTTCTTAATTCTAGTACTAGCGTTTTTCGGCATCTTGTTTCTCTTGATCTTTTAAAAATCAATTCTATTCTCCTTTATTTGGACCCTATTTATTGACTGATTTTGTTTTTAACGTTTTGGGGTGTGTGGATATATTTGTCTGTATGGTGTGTGATCCTACGTGTGTGCAGGCCAAAGATGATGCTGGGGTGCCCTGCTCTATTTCTCTCCACCCCACTCATCTGAAACAGAGTCTTTCATGGACCTAGAGCTAAGGTACAAACCAGCCAATCCTTGGGATCCTCCAATCCCTGCCACTCAGGGCGCGAGGGGTCTGCACCCCTCTAAGCTCAGGGATCTAAGCTCAGGTCCCCATGCTAGTGCGACAAGCCCTCTTCCATACTGAGCCATCTCTCTGGCCCTTGCTCGTTCATTTGAACAGATATGGAGCCAGCATCTCCTAAGTGGTAAGCATCTTTCCAGAACCGGAGACACATCCACACACAGAAGCGTCTGGGTCTTAGAAAGCTTGAAAACCTAAGAGACAGCAAGCAAAGGAACCCCTGCAGTAAGTCAGACATGATGACCTGATTATGACGGTAAAAAGTAAAGGGATTAAGGAAGAAAAGGGAGATGAGAAATCAGATGGGAAGTCAGGGTTGCTTTCCCTCAGAACACGAAGGAGAGAGGCAGGTTACCGGGCCAGTTGGCTTCCTATATAGACTGTTAGAGAAGAGTGTTTGTTTTCTTGGATACACAGTATCACCATTGTAACCACTAAAGTCCAAAACAGTACAAGTGTGGGCTGGGCGTAGCTCCGTTGATGGGGTCCTTGCCTGGCATTCATGAGGCCCTGGGTTCCGTCCCCATCAACACATAAATATGGTGTAATTCTGCAAGTCTGTAACCCCAACACTTGGGAGGTAGAGACACGATACAAGGAATTCAAGTCATTCTCACCTTTATAGGAAATTTGAGGCCAGCCTGGATGATCTCTCTGTCTCTGTCTGTCTCTCTTCTCCTCCTCCTCCTCCTCCTCCTCCTCCTCCTCCTCCTCCTCCTCCTCCTCCTCCTCCTCCTCCTCCTCTCCCCCCTCTCTCTCTCGAGAGTGTGTGTGTGTGTGTGTGTGTGTGTGTGTGTGTGTGTGTTCACATACTGGAGCACAGTAATACAGTAATTGAGGAAGAGCCATATCACTTGCTATTCGCTATACTTTAAAAAGCCATGGTTGATATGTATTCAGTTAACTGACCTCAGGCCTAAGAAGTCCCGAAAGATGGAAAGACATTGACTTCCTCACTGCCTTCTTCCCATGTTAAGAGAAGAAATGTATCCTGCCAACATTAAGGGCAGGAGTGCTGCCATTACTCCAAGCTTGTCCGACTGGACTCAGACCCACTTCCTCAGAGTCTGAGTTAGTTCTGCGGCTTTTTCTTTCTGATCCCTTGGATGCACAGGGGGCACCATTACAATTTTGTTGGCTTTCTTTTGGGGGGGGACATTCTTTTCAGAATGCACACCCCAGCATCCTTAGCGTGTGTGTGAGGAAGGACACATCAATGCCAATTCAGTAGTTATCCTTCTTTCAAACGCAATTCAATTCTAAGTTTCCTCAGACTCCAGATCCTAGAGTATGAGGTTCCTGGCGAGATGGTGGATGTTTGGATTTAGTTGGGCTTGCGTTTTCTTTTCCTCCCAGGCCCTCATCTGTGCTGAGCCGTGCAGCAGCCCCTTGTCACTCTGTGTGACCACTCAGATGACATTCTTGAGCACGCTCTGAGCAGCTGAGTCCCATCACCACCCTTGAGTTCTGTTTTCCTTTGCTTCTCTGCATTGTTTTCCTAGGAAATTTTCTCAGCAACACAAAAGCTCTACACTCGTCCTTCGCCATGTGTGTCTTTTCCTTTTACTGTGTTCTTCCCCATCCCTCTCCCACGCACCCTCCTCTCTTTCCCTTTTCCTCTCTGGGTGAATCTTATGATTGTTTTTTTTTTTTTTATATGCCATTGGTGCTGATGTGGTGATTCTGAGTAGGTTGTCCTTATTTAAAAAATGTATGACTTTGAAGAATGTGTGATTTTTGTCTAATAATTGTTGTCGGACGCATCCATCTCAACGTGAAGGTATCACGTTTGTATTTGGCAGACTCTTTGGGAGAAAACCGCGAGTCTATACATGTTTAATATGGTTTGCAGACATCGCCGTGAATTCCACAGTTCATCATATCCACAGGATCATCTTCAGAAAGTTTTACAAAATGCTAAAAGATGGCAAGCAATTGACTCTCACCATGAAATAGATGGGAAAACACATAAAACGTGTACTAAATAGGTAGCTGCCAAGAACACACTTTAACCAATTCTAATTACACCCTATATCTTGGCACCCACTTCTCCTTGACATAACTTAGGAAAATTCCATCTCTACGTCTACGGCTCCCAGAAATGCATGCGTCTGCAAAGAGAGTCTGACATGCCCACACATCGTTCAAACTCCTCTCCCCAAGCACTTATGGGGAAATCAAAGGCACAAAAGAAAAACACCAAATATATGTGTCTGTGCACTAGCAAATACACAGATGTATGCACACATTCATGCTTGTGAGTGCATGGGCAACTGTCTGCATTCATGCACACGCTCACACTTGTGTGTGCACCAGCAAATGCCTGCACGCACACTCTCATGTTCACGGTTGCCTACGCACAGGCATGCAGACAGCCGCACTGTGCTGCTAAATCTAGATCTCAATAAAGTTTCCCAGTGTCTGCAAAGTTTCCTCTGTGAATGCATTGGGGTACACTGTGTGTTCGTGTGTGTGTAGTGTATATATGAGTTCAGGAATGAGTCCTTAAACCCTTTCACCTTTTGCTTGACATAGATTATCTTATTGGCCTGAAACTTTAAGGCACAGGATAGGCTGGCTGGCCTCCCAGCCCAGGGCCCTCCTACCGCCACTTCTCACCTCAATACTGGGATTCCGTGTGCAACTATTCCCAGACTCGGACATAGGCTCTGTGGATGTGAAGCCTGTCCTCATGATTTCAAGGGAATCACTTCACTGACCAAGCTATCTTCCCCAGCCCAATCATGCAAATATTTGTAACTCACTTGTAACATCAACAGAATTTTTGTATTAGATGACCGTTAGCATTCAAATATAGAAGCAGTTTGTCCACTTGGGGACACGGCCTATCTTCTGTGGTTGTCTTTGGGATCCAGAGATCTGAGGAAGGGTCACCTCCATCTTCAGGACGTACCTTCCAACCTCTCAGCAGCCTCCCAGCAGCCTCTCGGCCTCCTACTACAACTGTCAGTACCATGCCCCTGGTGCCTCGCCTTGCCACAACTCATTTATTTTCCATCAGCTGTAGCTCTAATTGGCCAGAGCAAGAATTCTATTCTCTCCTCTCCATAAATGTGTGGAAGAAGAGTGAAAGCAGAGCCCCCTGGGCCTGCCCTTTCTGGTTATTTATAGTGAGGCCACGGGGTCAGCAGCTACAAGAGGAAAGGAACATCAACCGTTCTCTAAGTTCATCTCGGGGAGGCCAATGCAAGCTGCTCCCGCTCAACACTAAAAGCCACAGTGTGGAAACAAACTGAGCTGGTCTAGGCTTTCTGGCACTGGTGTCTGTGAGGGAGAACTGGGCTCAACTTGTCTCTCTGCTGAGCTGATAGTCTATGCCACGTAGGTTACCTGAAATTGTCTCCGCTGTAGCAATGGGGAGGGTAATGTTTCAGGGCGCCGAGGGTGCCTCACTCATTATCTGTCTAAAAGTAACTTTAAAAAGCCCCCACTTCTCGTGGCTGTCTGTATTGGGATGTACAACCCAGTGGTAACACAAAGGGTACAACATAAGGACTTGGAAAAAGATGTCTCAAAACCGATTAGGGAGAAATAGTTTCCAGGGAAGAGGTAGCCTCCCATTTCAGCCAGAGACATGAAAACAAGCTGACTCCACTGTGTGGAAGGGGGCAAGCAGAAAATGTGTAAGGCCTAGGGGTGGTGGATCGCTGCAGGAAAGAGCACGGGAGTCACATACATAAGCACACAGAGACTGGGATAGCATGCACGAGACCTGCACGAACTCAAGCCAAACCCCACCATGCGAGGGGCTAAGTAGACAGGAAGTTCCATACCTAGTTGAGCTACTGGCATTTGGAGAAGGAATGTAAGTTTTCTTGGGTAGAGTGACACCTGGTATAGAGATCCCATGGCCCGGCAGTAGTTCGCCAACACGAGCTGGACTCTATGCGTTTTAGCGTTGTTTAGTTTTTGTTTCGTTTTTTTAAGAGAGAGGAAGGAGAGGGAAAGAGAGGGAGAGAGAAAGAGAACATGAAGTTGGGTGGGTAAGGAAGAAGACTCTGGGAAGAGCTGGAGAGAAACGGGTTAAGTTCAAAATACATTGTTCGAAATTCTCTAAGAATTTATAAATAAAAATTTTTGAAAGGAATTGATTTTACTCGTCACCATGCCTGTAAATATACCAAACATACTGCTGACCCCCGTGGTGGTAAACCAGCTAGAGTGTTGTGGGTGGAGAGAGGGCAGAAGAGGAATGCACAGGACCGCCCTCCTAAAGGGACACGTGCAGCAGACCTAAGAAGAGAGATGCGAACCAGAAGGGGGGGCGGGCACGGAGCCTCATTAACCTAGACTCAGATGTCACTTTGATCATACATCGGTCTTAATTCAAACCTCACTGTGATTCCCATGGCCACCACACATGGATGGATGGCCCTCAGGCTAATCCATAACATTTTCTAAGACTCGGTTTCCTTATTTGTAAACAGTGGTACCGACGTGGACTTCATAGGCCCTCGCAAGGACGATAAGGGTACAAAGTCTGCAAACAGAGACGAAGCATGAAGAGTCACGTGTCCCGTGATATAAGGGGCCAGAAACTGAGAGGAATCTCTGGTTTGGTCGGAGAGGACAGCGAAAGGAAGAACTCGTGTTGATATCTCTTCTTAAAGTTTGCCTCCTGCTGTTGAGTGGGTAACCTCAGCTAAGAAAGAGGGAGAAAGGCCCAGTTGGGAAGATAAATGATGACTGGACTCTTAAGACTCTTGTGCCCTGCCCCTGTTAAATGTCTCCAACATGAATCACTCAGGTCCATCCTGTGTGTGTACATGACAAGCCCTGAACACAGCACGTTCTGCACTGCTTTTCTCTCTGTGCTTTCCTCCGCTAGCAGAGCCAGGGCTAGGGAGGGAGCATCTTGTGCACTCTGAGGTGATCTGACCTGGACCACGCTAGGTCATGGCATTATTATGTTGCTATTAAATTCCCAAAGCTATTCATAAGTTCACGGCTCCCTCCCAGAAATCACCAACTCCTCCACGCTCAGGTCTGTGAGCTCCGATCTCACCTTGATGTTTCTCTGTGGCCAAATAAACCTCACAGACTGATTGGACCTGCTCTGTGCCACTGCTGGCTTCTCCCCCATTCATTTTCAATCAATTTGGACTCCAGTTCAACCGTACGGATTATGAAGAGGAGCTCCAGAGGGAAGATGCTATTCTACCTTGGAAGTAGAAGAAGATGAGCGCTCACAGTTCTCTCCCTCTGACAGACTCTGCACAGGCCTTTGTGGAAGTCTCACCTGAACTGTTACTGGAGCTACCACACTAGAGCAGAATTAGCTCAGAAATAAAACGTCCGGCTCCCGGTGCATTCTCAGTAGCTCTTGACTCAAAGGATGCAGCTCGTTACAGAGAAGAGTCAGAAAGGCAGAGACTTGTCCACCCAGGTGAGAGGTGGAATAACTGAGCTAAGCACCATGAGGTGAGCGCCTGCCGTGGAAACAGAAACAGGGAGAAAGGGATCACCTGGGGCAAGGAACAGCCTGCAGGTCAAACAAACCACAAAGGCCATTGAAAGAAGAATACAGGAATATCGGGAGATTCTAATAGTCATGGTGGGCTGACATGGACGCCAGGCCGCTGCAGCAGATCGGGTATACGGGGGCAAGTGAACTGGATTCTCCCAGGGACTTTCTGGCATCTTGAGTCACAGACGCACATAAGGATCTAATAAAGGAAGGTGCCGCTGATGTTTAAATCCCTGGTTCTTTCTGTACCCAGCATGACCTCTTCTTCTCCCTCATCTGGTCATCCTTGTAGTGTGATTGATTAAATATGTCACAAGAGAGGATTGATGAGTAGATGGTTCAGTGGAAAAAGTGACCACCTTTAAATATAAAGACCTGAGTTCCGATCTCTAAGACCCATGGTTTGTTTTGTTTTGCTTTGCTTTTAAGGGAAGCCTGCATTTCAGAGTTCACCACTAATCCTACACTTGGGAGAGAGGCAGAGACGAAGACTCCTGAACTCACTGGCCAGCCGGTCTGACGGAATGGGCAAGCTTTATGCTTAGCGGGAGACTCTTGAAAATAAGGTGCGGAACAATTGAGGGAGACGGCTGGTCAACAAAGGCCTCCGGTCTCCACGTGCACTTGCATGTTATATGCACCTACATACATACAAAGCATGAAGGGGATCTTAAGGGTGTGGAGCATGTGGCATGCATCAGTGGGTTTCCTGTGGCTAGCCCAAGAGAGGACACCAAGTATGTGTCCTGCAAATACTGCGACACAAAAGGCTAAATGGGTACCCTTCATCCTTCTCAGCCAGTCATCTTCCTGGGTGTTCTTCTGACAGCCTGTTTATTCACGTTGCTTCCTCTGAAGCGAGGACATACCTCTGCCATGCAGGAACCATTCAGGAAACAGAAATAAATCCAGCAGGATTGTGACTCCCACAGGGATTTCCCTGGCTGATGCAAAGTATTCTGTGTGTGTGTGTGTGATGAGAGGGCCAAAAACTCAGACTGGCACCATGACAAGGATGATTGACAGACCAACAAGCTGTGCTTTGGCTGCTAGATGGAAGGCTGGGCGTGTTTGTCACACTCCCCCAGTTTTAAGTTTTTTTTTCCCTGACAGTTGTCTGTCAGGCTGTAGCAAAGAGAATAGGTAAGGGGAGGCTACATTTTGATCTGGGATTGCTACAGAGTCTCGTCCTCTGAGCACGGAACCTGAGCTCTTCTCCTGATCTCGGGCTGTTGGAAAAGTGTTCCACAAAATTCCGAGACTGAATGCAGTGCCTAGAGATTATGGGATGGAAGCTAAACAGAGCTGTGATCCTAAGTGGAAGAACCTTGTCCCGAGTGCCCTCCGTGGGTATTTCCACAATATCTTCAGGCATTTTGGGTTGTCACAGGTCCGGTCAAGCAGTACAAGAGTTAGACTGGGGGTCGGGGAGGACTCAGCACCCTCAGGGGCACCTCCGTGGTGGCATCAACAGGCAGAATCTAGAGCTACCTTGGAGATGCCTTGGAGAGTTACCTTGGCTTGCCTGTAAGGAATTATCACGATCCTTTAACTAAGGGGGGAAGCCACTGTGGGCGGTTCCACTCCTTGGCTTGGATCTTGGACAGTGAAAGCGAATCAAGAGAACTGAGCACCATGTGTCCTGCTTGCTGCCTCCTGGTTATGGATCTGATGAGATCAGAAAGCTCCAGAGGCCTTAACTTCCCCTCTGTGGTGACTACACCTTTGAAATGTGGGCTGAAACAAATGTAGGCTTTCTCCTTTAAGTTGCTTTCTTGCCAGATTGCTGTATCACACAGCAGGGAAATCAACTGAGACAATAGCAAACCCACGGGGATCATCTAGCTCTGTGTCAGTCGTGGAGGCTGAGAAGCCCTGCTGAAGAGTGTTCACGCCTGGCGAGGATGCCTACAGGGTAACTTTCCTGAGAGCTGGCTGTCTCGTTTTTTTGTTAAATGTAGATATCTACCAGCTGACTGGCATTCCCACTTTGAATGTGTGGCCTCTAATATATTAAAGTTGGCTTACACTAACATTTAATTTTATGTGTTTAGCAACTGTACTTTGGTAATTAAGAGAACCCATTTCCCTCAGATCTGCACCTACACTCCTTCTCAGCAAGCCTCACAAGGCTGTAGGACACCTTCCTCCTGCTGCTCCTTGCCCCCGGACATGCTCTGTGGAGTGGCAGGTGGCTCTCTGATTCAATGGATCTGTTCTCTGGTTCCAGTTTTATTGTGCTGGCAGAGCTCACCCACCACTCAGTCCAGTAGCGATTATAGGCCCAATTCTAACCTTTACCCGCCCCCCAATACATATGCTAGAGTCCTATCTCCAGGACCTCCAGGTTGGAGAAAGGATCCTTATTTCTTTATATGAGACAGGACTTGTTGCATGGCCCAGTGTACTGGGTAGTTTTGTGTCAACTAGTTTTTGACACCAACTAGCGTTCTCTGGAAGAGGAAGCCTCAGTTGAGAAAGTGAGCCAGTTAGACT
Source organism: Rattus rattus (assembly GCF_011064425.1). Taxonomy (NCBI): domain Eukaryota; kingdom Metazoa; phylum Chordata; class Mammalia; order Rodentia; family Muridae; genus Rattus; species Rattus rattus. Next base: position 67,523,197 of record NC_046163.1, read on the forward strand.
CTGTAGAAAAGTCTTTGAGGCATTGCTTGGTTAATGATTGGTGTGTGAGGGTCCAGGCCGCTGTGGGTTGGGTCATTTAAGAAAGCAGGCTGAGAAAGCCTTAGGAAATAAGACAGGAACAAGACAGTAAAGTGTGTTCTTTACAGGACTTCACTTCAATTTCTGCCTGTAAGTTACTGTCTTGAGTTTCTGCCCTGAATTCTCTCACGACTAAAGCCATGACTGGAAAATGTAAGGTAAATTAACCCTGCCCTCCACAAGTTGCTTTGGGGCAGGGTAGTCATAGAAAGCAGACCCTGAACTGGTGATCCTCCTGCCTCAGCCTTGGGTACTGGGATTATAGGAATGTACCGCCATGCAGGGAGAAGATGGGGTCTTTAAGGAGGTGCTTAGGTTAAAATGAAGTTGTATGGGTGGGCTCTAATCCCATGGTTGTAGTCCTGTAGGAGATCAAAGTGCGGGCACACATGGAGAGGAGACCACACCGAAACAAAAAGAGGCAATGACCTGGAAACCAAAATGTAACTCGGGCAGAATCCGCCATGCTGCCATCCTGGCTCAGCCACTGGGCCCCTGGTGTTTAAGCTGCTTGGTCTGTCCTCCTTGTTAGGGTGACCCCAGCGGCTGACCTTCACATAAATGCCTTGTCCTAGCAGAGTAGGACATGTCTTCTAACCTATCTGTAGGGGGGAGGTGTCACAAGACTGGTTCATTAAAAGAGAGCTCCTGGAGTCAGTTCTCTACTCCCTCTGTGGGATCTGGGAACTTGACTCTGAGCCGTCTTTCCACCCCTCCCTGGTGGAAAGATTTTGACCACTCTTTCAGCAAACATTTTAATAATAATTCTTATCCTGTAGACTCCAGGCATCATTATCAGCTCCACCAAGGAACTTGGTAGAAATGCAAGTTCTCAGGTCTGTCCTAATCAGGAACTTTGGCCCTAGGGCTCTGTTTGCAACAAGACCTCCTTGGAAAGGTTTCATTGGTTGGTTCGTTGGTTTTGAGACAGTCTCTGGCTGTCCCAGAACTTGATATCTACACCAGGCTGGCCTTGAACTCACGGAGATCCACCTGCCTCTGCCTCCCCCAGAATAAAGGTATGTACCATCATGCTTGACTTGTAACAAGGCCTCTGTAAGAACTCTGTTGTCATCAGACCTGGTGCTGTGGCAATACACAGCCTCCGCTGCTTCCTAGATGTGACGACGGTGAATCTTTGCAGCCAGGATGAGAAGCCAACACAAGCTGTTCATCCACTGGACACTCAGACATTTGGAGTTGACACATTTTCCGCTCGACTCCATGATGACAGAAACAGACTGTTTTATTATTCACTGGGACCCCAGGGTCTAGGACATGCCCTGGGTATGGAGTGATACTTGATATATTTTTACTGAATTAATAGACATATAGAGGGTGAGATAGAAGAAGACCTGCAGGACAAAAGCAAGCTATTGTACAAAAGAGAAAGGTCTAATCCCAGGAGCTGGGGTTGCAGCACAGGCGGTGGAATACTTGCCTATCGAGTACAGTGCCCTGGGTTCTATCCCCAGCTCGTGTAAAAGGGCCATACAGTGTAAGCCTGAAATTGCAGGGCTCAGGAGGCAAAAGCAGAGGGATCAGAAGTTCAGAGTCATCGCTGGTTAGGTAATAAGTTCCAGGCCAGCCCGAGCCCTGTTTTGAAGAGCAAAGAAAGATAAAATGTAAAAGCAGAGAGAAATCTCCGTGCCAGCCTCATGGGTCAGTGAGGAGGGTTAAGTACCATCGGAGGCACACTGTTCCCATTACTCCTGGCACGTCGATAACATGCCTACCCTGTAATTCTGGCTGAGCTTAGCTCAAATTCCAGGAGCTTTGTGTTTATAAAGCAAATAAATAGGTGTTCCACTTCATTAAGCACTCCATAAGACGTGGAGGGTACAATATAATGCTTGGCTCCACAGTCAGCGATAAACCAGGGAAACGGCAGCCACAGAAGACATTTTTGAGCAAGGTATCCATCCAAAAAGCAGGAATCAACAGACACGAGAAGGGAGGGAAAAAGTCTCAGAAGCCTAACTGAACCTCAAGTGACCCACACAAGCAAGGAGAGCGCCACCATGACGCAGTTCAATGTCGGGAGAAACATTCCATGAAGATCTAGAAGGGAGAGGGGGAGGACTCTCCAGGGGCTATGGGTCCTGACGCAGTCTGGTGTGATAAGGACCCAGACTCCACCCAGTAAGCCAAAGGTTGGTTAGCACCAGTGAGGCCCGGCCCGGGGCTATCTGAGTTCATTGTCAGATATCTGAGGTGGAATCAGAAAGCCAGACTACGTACGGTCCACAGGCAAATGTACACATTCTTGATTTGAGGGTTTGTTTACTATTGGTGGCCTTTTTTGCGCCGCATGGCCCTGGGGACACTCTGATTATCCCAACCCATATCCTGTAAAACGTGTATCCATTTTGATGACCCCAAATCTTGGCCAGATGTTCTCTTGATAAATAAACACAGGGAGATGTGAGAAAATGGTGGCACTGGCCATAGAGGCCACAGACGGGCAGGTTTAGTTCACGGTGTTATCAATAGTGAATTTTTCACTGTTTTCTCCTGCTTGCAATGTACCCGTGACAATACGTTATTTCTGACAAATCCCGATGATTTAACCACTGCCCCCCCCCCCAAAAAAAAAAGACTTCTGGGTTTTTTTCAAAAGAGTCTTCAGTACAAGTTCTGTTGCCTCAGAGAGTGGCATTGAGGAATTCAGGGTCAAGTGAGCCTGCCAAAGCCCACAACAACAGAGTCCCCCCTTGACACCACAAAGCAAAGCAGAGAGAAAACAGATGAAGCAGGGAGACAATCTGACCTCTGCAGGGGCCTTGCCTG